>NW_019154087.1:4564904-4625617 GCF_002288905.1 Enhydra lutris kenyoni | reverse complement strand
ATTGCAGATTTGGGGCTGAAAATATACGAGATAAGCCTGGCAACATCTTATTATTTCAGAAATCCAGAAAGCTTTAAAAAATGCTGCTATGGGGTCCCTGGGTGGCTTGGTCATTAAGCGCCTGCCTTTGGCTCAGTTCATGATCCCAGGGTCCTAGGATTGAGCCCCGCATCAGGCTCCCTGCTAGGCGGGAAGCCTGCTTCTCCCTCTCCCACTCCCCCTGCTTGTGTTCCCTGTCTCGCTGTCTCTCTCTCTGTCAAATAAATAAATAAAGTATTTTTTTTTTAATATGCTGGAGTTAATAATAGGGTTTAAGTAATTAAGAGACAACTTGAAGAGGCTCCCACTTGAGCATCTGTAAATGTAATAACTGCAGCAGATTGAAACCCATCAGATACGTTGAAGTCCATGAGTTCATAATTGTACTCAAGAAAAAAAGAAACTTCTTGGTCAACTTTGGAGGATGCTAGGGAACCAATTGATTACTGTGAAAACTGACAACAAAGAGAAAGAAACAAACATTTATCTGCCCTTCCTATCTGAACCATACCTCAAGGTTACCAAAAAGAGATGAGGGGGAGTTCTCTTTATGGAAGTATTCTATTTAACATACCAAGAAAGGATGACAGAACTGGAATATTACCATATTGCAATCTTTCCAATGAATTATTAGGTCTAAGCAAAGATCATCAGTTTTCTTTTTTTTTTTTAATTTTATTTTTTATAAACATATATTTTTATCCCCAGGGGTACAGGTCTGTGAATCGCCAGGTTTACACACTTCACAGCACTCATCATAGCACATACCCTCCCCAATGTCCATAACCCCAAAGATCATCAGTTTTCTAAAGATTTTGTTTATTCATTTGACAGAGATCACAAGTAGGCATAGAGGCAGGCAGAGAGAGAGAGGTAAGCAGGCTCCCTGCTGAGCAGAGAGCCCAACGTGGGGCTCGATCCCAAGACCCTAAGATCATGACCTGAGCTGAAGGCAGAGGCTTTAATTCACTGAGCCACCCAGGCGCCCCTCATGAGTAGTTTTTAACATCATGAAAAGAAAGACAGCTAGGTAGTATGTGGCTCATGTTGGAAGCACATAAATTTTCTATCAGATATACTTGATGAGGTCTTGAGATCTAACTACCACTATATAGGAAATACTAGGGACAAAGGGACATGTTAAATGAGCCCATTTGGGGGAGGGAGATTATAATCATCAAAGTCCAGACTATAAAACACAATAAGACAATTTCTTCAACAAATAAAAGGGAACAGGGAGAAAATGAGAGAGCCTATCAGTTACAAGAGACTTAAGAAATATATCAACCAATTTTAATATATGGGTCCTTACTTGGGTCCTGATTCAAACAGATAAAATTTTTCAAAACTTCTTTGAAACAATCAAGGAAATGTAACATTGATAACTGGATATTAGATGAGAATAATTCTTTTGATGTGGTAATGGTATTACATATTTTTTTTTCTAAACCCTTCTGTTTTAGAGATACATACTCTAAAGTATTTGTAGGTGAAATCATATAACATCTATTAGTGGTTTTGAAATAATTCAGCAGGGAGAGGGTAGAAAGAAAGGGATATTGATGAGACAAGATTAGCCATGTGCTGGTCTTGAAGCTGGGTGATGGTGGGCACATAAGGCCTAATTATACAATTCTGTTTTTGTAATGTGCTGAAATTTTCAGTAAGGAAAGTTCTTTTAACAGGGACCTGGGTGGCTCAGTCAGTTAGCGTCCAACTCTTGATCTCAGCTCAGGTGTTATCTCAGGTTCTTGAGTTCAAGCCCCACATTGGGCTCCATGTGGGGCATGGAGCCTACTTTAAAGAAAGAAGAAAAGTTCTTTTTTTTTTTTTTTTAAGACTGTATTTATTTATTTGACAGAGATTATAAGTAGGCAGAGAGGCAGGCAGAGAGAGAGAGGAGGAAGCAGGCTCCCTGCTGAGCAGAGAGCCCGATGCGGGGCTCGATCCCAGGACCCCGGGACCATGACCTGAGCCAAAGGCAGAGGCTCTAACCCACTGAGCGACCCAGGTGCCCCAGAAGAAAAGTTCTTTTAAAAGTAAATGGTGGGGGCAGTGGGGGCCTGGGTAGCTAAGTTGGTTAAGTGACCTGATTTGAGCTCAGGTCGTGATCTTAGGGTGATGGGATAGAGCCCTACTTTGGGCTCCACTCAGCAGGGAGTCTGCTTGAGGATTCTCTTTCCCTGTGCCCCTCACCTCTGTTTGTATGCTCACTTGCTCTCTCTCAAATAAATAAATAAATCTTTAAAAAAAAAAAAGTAAATGGGAAATTAGATGTAGAAGCAGTGAGGGCTGGATCATAAGCTTGCTGGTGAAATCTTGATTGCTTCAAAGAGTAGCTTAGTGTTTTTTGTTTGTTTGTTTGTTTGTTTTAAATCAGTAGTTTTTTATTTGACAGGAAGAGAAAGTGAGAGAAAACAAACAGGGGGAGCAGCAGAGGGAGGAAAAGCAAGCTCCACGGGGCTCCATCCCAGGATGCCAGTATCACAATCTGAGCTGAAGGCAGACCCTTAACCCACTAAGCCACCCAGGTGCCCCAAGAATAGTTCAGTCTTAACTAAGATCCTGAGCAAATGGAAGCATATTTTGTTTGTAAAAATAATGGAAACTTAAACATGGTGAACTCTTCATAGGTCATAAATCTTTTCACTGATGGAGAATGTTTAGATAGACACTAAGCATTAGGAACAGTTTAAAGTATTAAAAATTCCAGGTTTTAGGAACTTACATCTAATAGATTTCATTAAAAGTCTAATTCCTGGTTTATGTAACATCACTTTAATGAGCATTGGAACTAACAATATTTTCTGTGGTTAGAAAAAGTTCTATTGGGATTCCTTGGATACAACATCAAGACACAACATACATAAAGAAAGAAGAAAACTGATAAATTGAGAATGTCAGATGGTACAACTACTTTGGAAAAGAGTTTGCAGTTTCTTAATAACCTAAATATACACCTACCATATGATTCAGCCATTCTGTTCTTCTAATTACCCCAGAGAAGTGAAAGCCTATGTCAATACAAGACCTATACACAAACATTCATAACAGCTTCATTTGTGATAGCCAACAACTGGAAAAAATTCAAGTAACTCAAGTGTCCCTCAGTGTCTTGATAGGCAATTGTAGTATGTTCATGCAAGGAAATACTACCCAGTGAAAAATTTGGCAAGAGTGTTGATGGAATTGTTATATATCTTGATGTTGATGACACTTAACATAACTATGCACATTTGTCAAAATTGGCAGAACAGGGGTACCTGGGTGGCTCAGTTGGTTAAGTGGCCAGCTCTGGGTTTTGGCTCAGGTCATGATCCCAAGGCCCTGAGATCAAGCCCCGCATCGGGCTCCATGCTCATGGTGGAGTCTGCCTGAGGATTCTCTCCTCTCTTTCTGCCCTTCCCCACCCCCAACTCTCAATTAAATAAAAATATCTTTTTTTAAAGCTTGCAGAACAATTCACAATGAATTTTACCTTAAAAAATGAAAATAAGGATTTATTCTAAACTTTTTGTGAAATTAGATTTAAGATTTAATCTTACATCCTAATTTTGTTTTCTTTAGTTTTTAAAATTATTATTAGGGTATAATTTATATTTGGTAAATTCTTCTGTGCCCTTTTATAGTCAGCCCTTCTCCCTACCTACCTCCAGCCCTTGGCAACTACTGATTTGTTTTTGTCCCCATGGGTTTTACCTTTTCTGGAATGCCCTATAAACTGAATTAGATAATAGATAATTTTGAGGGGCCTGACTTAATTCAGTTAGCATAGTTCATTTGAGATTCATTCATGCCACTGTATGCATCTATAGTTAGTCCCTTGTACTCCTGAGTAGTAGTCCATTGTATGAATGTTTCACATTGTTTATCCATTTTCCAACTGAGAAATATTTAGGTTTTTTCTCGTTTTTCAGTTTTTTTTTAGGTTTCATTGTTTTGGTTTTTTTTTAAGATTATTAAAGTAATACATGCATAATTGGGTAAAATGTAAACATGGTTATTAAAAACAAATGTCCTCCCTCTTCATCCCCCCCCAGATCTATCTCTAATTTAACTTTTCTTACAGTTTGAAACATATTCTTCCATACGAAACATATTCTTTTTTCTATACACATTGGTACACACAAACCAGCACATGTGTATACACGTACATGTATATCATTGAGGATGCTATTCTTTTTAAAAAATTACATCATAATGAATATTTTGTTCTGTAGCTTGCAGTCTTTGCTCAACAGTATACCTTAAAACCTTTTGTGCCTGCTCATATAGATCAACCTTATTTTTTTAACAGACCTATGATAGTCTATAGTATGAACATATCTAATTTTGTTAACCATTCTCCATTGTGGCACTTGACTTTATCTCCAATTTTTGCCTTTCACAAATAGTTCTGCTACTAATTTTTTATACAAAAATCTTGATTCTCCTGTTTGAGCATTTCTGTAGATTTTTGGAACCAAAATTACTCAAAGGGTTTGTGTATTTGATTTTTATATATATATATACTAATCAGTTGTTCCCAAACAGGTTTTATCAAATTATACCTTTAAAAATATTGTTTGGGGGCGCCTGAGTGGCTCAGTGGGTTAAAGCCTCTGCCTTCTGCTCAGGTCGTGATCTCAGGGTCCTGGGATCAAGCCCTGCTCTCTGCTCAGCAGGGCGCCTGCTTCCCTTCCTCTCTCTCTGCCTGCCTCTCTGCCTACCTGTGATCTCTGTCTGTCAAATAAATAAATAATCTTTTTAAAAAAATTATTTGGTAATATGGGATATTTTAGATGATATATAGTAGAAGCTTTTTGTCTTGATAGACTTGTTTCAGTCCCTCTTGTAGTAACTAATCATATGTTCTTAGATATCTCTAATCAACAGTATCGTAAAAGATTAAAAAATAAAATTGTTTTCCATCAAAAATACATGCACATTATCTTTCTTCCTAATACCCTTGTATATTCATTTCTAAAGAAGGCAGTATGAAAAGTTCAGTTACTAAACAATGTAATTGCCATTTTAACCATTGTTGCTTAACTAAGATGTTTTTTATCATGAAAAAACAGAATATAAATCCACTGTGGTTTTTCTTCCCCAGTCTGAGGATTACTATGACATGAGGCGGCTGTATACAATTTTAGGGTCTTCTCTATTTTACAAGGTAGGTTGAAGCTTGAAATTTTTATAAATGTCCAACTGCTATATGAACAGACCTAAAACAAATTTTCTCAAACTTCTGCAAACACGAAAATATATTTCTTCCTTTTCCTTTGAAGCTTGTTACTATTAGATTAAGGACTTTTAAAAAACAAACAAACAACAACAAAAAAAAAACCAAGACACTGGTACCTACATATTTACAAATACAATAAATATTTCTGATGTAAATGATCTAAAGCAAACTGATCTAACCTGATCTAAAGCATTTGTGGATGTGTAAAGGAGAAACAATACTCAAGGAACCAAATGTGTAAGAGAGAAAAGTAACACTTTAATGATTTCTTTTTGCATCAATGAGTGTACTTTTTTCTTATCCTCAACATAACCCTGTATCTTTTTAGTAAATCTAACAATTAGTTGACTTCCATGTACAGCAATTTAAGCATCAAATGAATTTAAGTATTTTCATATTTCAAGAAGATTTTTAAACACAAATTAAAACCTATCTAAAAAGGAATCTGACAAAACAGAATGGTGCATAGTGAAAACTAGGTCTCTCCTCACCTTACCTTTTGCTTCTCTTCTCCACTTTCCATCCTCAGAATTCAGTTCTTTTCTAATGTTGCCAAACACTCGGGCTTATGCTACTCAGGTGATCTGGTTTTGCACTAAAGTCTATCTGTTGTAGACTTGACTTTTCATAAATCTTGGATCTCTAATTGGCATCAGGAAAAAACAAATTATTTTTACTGTGTCTTTATTCCAGTTGAAACTGGAATATTTTAAGCCAACTGAAGTACCTATGAAACTCTTAGAAATATGGCATTATTGCTTTATATCACTAGTTGACTTTTGTTCTTTGTGGTTAAATTCAAGGGTTATTTGATATGCAGTCATTTGCCCAAAGATGATCTTATTGATATTGCTATATACTGTCGCCACTACTGCCTACTGCCTTTAGCAGCAAAACAAAGAATTGGTCAGTTGGTTATATGGAGAGAGGTGTTTCCTCAACATCACCTCCAACCTTCTACAGACTCAAACACTGAAGTCTTTCAGGAACCTGAAGGGAGATATTTTTTGCTAATTGTTGGCTTGGTAAGTTTACCTTGGTTTCTGTGTGTGTATATTTGTGTGTGTGTTTTGGGGTTGAGTTTTTTTGGCCATTTGCTATCTAAATATATACTCAAACAAACATAATAATTTAAAATTATGAGCATTTCAGATACCAGTATTCAAGAAAATGTTATTTGTCCCTTATTCCTTTTCTTTTGCATCCCTTTAATGCTTGTGGAGAAATTAATTAATGAAACCCAGAATAAGATTGTTATCAGGTCCTTAAGATCTTTTGTTCATATTTCTATAGTGGTTTTATCCTCTTGTTTGTCTTGGGAAATAGAAAAGGATATAGAATGAGAATAAACATGGGATTGTAAATAAAAGGACTTCCAATAATTGTGGCTCTTTGAAAGCTACCTTGTGACATGTGCCAAAAAGTAGTAGTTGATGGTATACCAGGGGAAGGCAATGTGATTGAAGATTTGTTTTCAAGGACAGTCAAGCAGCACTGAAAATAACTAACAAAGGGAGGGAGGAGTTTTTAAAAATCATATGATTATGCCGTATGTTGTTAGTATTCATAAATGTATACATGCATGCTACATATAAACATTTTCATGTAGCTAAAGCTCTATTAATATTCTTTTCTTATAGAAGCACTATATGTTATGTGTGCTATTAGAATCTGGAGGCTGTGCATCCAAAGCTATTGGGAATCCTGGACCCGACTGTATTTATGTGGATCAGGTCAAAACAACTCTTCACCAACTGGGAGGAATAGATTGTCGCATCAGTGAACAGCTAACAGCTTCTCCCAGCCCCTGTTTGTCTTGTGCTGACTGGTTCCTTACTGGATCACATGAAAAATTAGATAGTTTGACAACCTCACCTATCCTCAGTAGGCTACCAGGTACTTCCAAGGTAGCAACCTCTCCAACATGCAGAAGAATTCTTTTTGGTGACTATTCCTTAAAGGCATGTAAGCCCAGCCCTTCCCGAAGCAGTGGAGGATCTGACAACGGCTGTGAAAGTAGAGAAGGCATTGGCCTGAGCCCCCATACTACACCAGATGCCATATGGAAGCAAAGAGAATCTCAGGGCTCTGAAGCCTCGGAGGAAAGTGGGGCCTTGCTTAAGGTGTGTGTTCATTCAAGTGTGTACATTGAGCTAAGCTGTCTTGCCAGTTCTTATTTTATTTTTTTTTTAAGATTTTATTTATTTATTTGGTGGAGAAAGAGAAATCACAAGTAGGCAGGGAGGCAGGCAGAGAGAGAGAAGGGGAAGCAGGCTCCCTGCTGAGCAGAGAGCCCAATGTGGGACTCAATCCCAAGACCCTGAGATCATGACCCGAGCCGAAGACAGAGGCTTAACCCACTGAGCCACCCAGGCACCCTCCAGTTCTTATTTTAAAAATGCAAGAAAATTTTTAATTTAATGTCGGGATCATTCTTCATTTGAACTACTGGTTGTTTTGGTTACTGTTGGCAAACCAGTGATTTAGAACCAAAAAGAGAAAAAAATATCAAGTAATAAAATAGTAGCATCCAGGACAGCTGCTTGACACTACTTACAAGTAGGGAAATTGCTTAATCCTGCTTTCCCTATTCATCTTCCTTCAGTATTCACAGTGTTATGTGAAAACATCCTAGTTGTGGGGGATTTTAGAGGTCTGATCTGGCTAAATAACCAATAAAATATTCAGCAGAAACAAAAAGAAAATCAGAAACTTATATATAAGTATATAATTATAAAAAATACATGTAAGTGTATACTTGTAAATATTTGTGTATGTATATGTTATTCTACAGGTTTTTATAGGAGTTTTTTGTTTTATTTTGTTTTGTTTTTATCTGCATCTGTGAAGGTCTGGTCTCCATAGTCAAGAATTTAAAATGTGATTATAAAATAAAGAGAATGTTCAGTTTTCAGGTTGTTTATTTTTATCATTTTCCCATGTTTTTTCTCCATGAAAATACCATAATGTATCCAAATGATCATCAAAGTAATCACACTGGGGGATGTTATGCTTATTCTAATGATGCTTCTCTTTCAAAACATTTTTAAAACTCTCATTTGGGTTTTTGGAGGCAATGCCAGACAAGGCATAAAGAAGGAGGAACCTGAGAAGGGTCACAAATAAGATCTGAGATTCTGGGGCGCCTGGGTGGCTCAGTGGGTTAAAGCCTCTGCTTTCGGCTCAGGTCATGATCCTAGGGTCCTGGGATCGAGCCCTGCATCGGGCTCTCTGCTCAGCAGGGAGCCTGCTTCCTCCTCTCTCTCTCTCTGCCTGCCTCTCTGCCTTCTTGTGATCTCTGTCAAATAAATAAATAAAATATTAAAAAAAAAAAGATCTGAGATTCTGAGTGTCATGGCATAAATAGCCATAGATTCCATCTTCTAATTCCAAACAATGCAGAACTCTTGGGACCTTAGGTAGATGTATTTAGGAAATAAATTCTTACTATATTCATTATCCGGTCAGTGAAATTGGTCGGAAACATAATTTAGGAGGTAATAGATTTAAAGAACCATGAATAGTTCCTAAGAGAGATTGAATTAATCCCTAGGATTGAGCCATTCGACAAACTTGATTGAACACCTACTATGTGCCAAGGGCCATGCTAAACAGAGAAGATACAAAGATGGATAAGACACGTGCCTTTGAGAAGTACAAAGTCTAGAGAAGGAGATAAGTACATATACATATAAAACATAACAAAACTTGATAATGGCTCTGGTAAGTTTTCAGCAAGAACTATCATGTCCTAAGACATGGTCCCGAGGTCACTGTTAGCAAAGGAGGTACAAGTACAAAGGAGATACAAGGTACAAAGCAGGAGGTACAAGTTAGCATCAAAAATATTTAAAGGAAACTTTGCAAAACAGTAAGTAGTTCTCTTAGAAGGATTTTCAGTTTTTACACTATTTCTGCTGTTTGATTCCATTCTTAGATACAAACTGATCTACTTAACTGTATTTTTCAGGTCACTAAAAAGAAGGTTAGTCTTCCAAATCCATTTCATTTGGGGAACTTGAAAAAGAACCTTTCAGAAAAAGACCTGGAAATATATAACACAATGAAGTAAGAAACTTCCTTATAATATTCTTTTTCACTTAAACATCGTGTCTTTAAGAAAATTTTATAGTTAGAAAGTACAAATCCATACCATATAGAGATTTAATTCAAAAATGTAATTATGATATATCTTACATTATTAAAGGTAGTATCTATGCTAATTCACTAATGTTTTTCATTACACATATAGGGAACATGTACTCCTATTACAAAAGATTAAAAAAACAGAGTAATGTTTCAAAATGTGAAAGCCCCTTTTATCTCCTTTCCATGGGTAACCTCCCTTTTGGTTGTGTATATTTTTAAATTATTGTATTTACATTTTTAGACCTTAGTGGATTCTGTGGTCTGCTCCCCAGATACTCCATAGCCCAGGGTACTCCTGCCCAGTGTTGGCAGTTGGCAGGGGTAGGGGTAATGAGTGCTAATAACTACACACAGCTGAGTCCCTCCCTGGCCTTGCTGGGTTTGGAAGTTTATTGACTCATCCAAGTTTATAGTATCTCCCTGGGAATAGCCCACATCCAGTGGCTAATAGATAAGTGAATACAAAGACTTGGCCCTTTGCCTAAATTCAAGACAACTCTAAAAGGCCATCCAAGCTTCAGAGTTCCAGGTGGTATCTGCGGAGACCTTTGTTTTGATTGCAGCTTCTCCTTTGCTCAATCCTGCTTCCTGCACACTTTCCGCCACAGGTGTTGTTCCCCAAGGTTCTCCCTAATAAACTTGTTTGCTGCATATCTCTCAGAGTCTCTCATTTTCAAAAAGAGATGAAACCTCAAACTTACATTAAGTAGAGAATTCTGAAGAAAAAGGAACTGAGTAAGAGGAGCATTTTCAGCAATTTAAATTGTCTATAATTATTAAAATATGAAATGTTACATATTCACTTCTTGTGCAGCTATTAGGTGATGACAAGCAGATCTGTCAGGATCAATTAGTATGTAACAAACTCAACTGCACACTTTTATCTGGACAAGCAGACATGTACAAATAAAAATCATACAAAAAATTTCAACACTATGACCTTAATCATTGAAACATCTTATAGTAAGTTCTGATTTATAGATGAGAAAAATTTATAGATGATCTCCTTCCCTGTCTGTCCCTGGTCTTAAAAGAGAACCAAGGCCATAAGTCAATAATAAGAAGGAGAAATTATTCTGATTATGCAGCCTAATTAACAGTTTAATAGGAGTAGAACTAACATGGGTGATCAAGGCAGCCTAGAGCTAAGAGCTGAAATATGCCTTTTCTTTGTCCTGTGCTTGAGACTGGGGGAAAAAAAAATAAAAACTGGAGGGATTTCTTTTAAATAGATATTAGAATTAGAATGGGGGCAGCTTGAGTGTTTGAGATGCAAATGTAGAATTGCAGTCCATATGCTTAAAGATTGCTAATCAGAAGTTATGGATGAAGAGGAAAAAGGCAAGGTTTAGTGGAGGAAGCTTCAGAGTTAACTAAACTCAGCCATTTAGCTTTGTGACCTCAGGCAATCTGAGATCCCTGAAGATTGATTCCCTCATGGTTAAAATGAGGGTAGTAATACTATTGAACATCTCAAAGGGTCATTAGGAGCATTAAGACTAAGGTATGTTGTGGCACTTCCTTGGCACAGAGAGGGCACTGAATATATGATAACTATTATTATGTTGTTGTTGCTGTTATTGTTTTTCTTTAGCTCTTCTTACCACTGGTAGAAATAAGCGGTATATATAGGTTCTGCTGGCATGTCTGAGACCTAAATAGGGCAAGAAAAGATGGAAAAGAAGAACAGAGAAATGAAAATAGTAAGAGAACATGGAAGGGAAGGAAGACTCTAATGAGTAGTAGAATACAAGTAAATGCCATAGTATTCCAGAATATTAACCCGCTTTGCAGTTGGTAATAATAATTTTATTTTTCTTCAGGATCATCAGTTGGACTGTTAGGCTACTAATTTAAATATGTTTATTTTGTTGGAAGGTGTTCTTGTATGTGGTCAACTCTAGGCTGATACCTTATTTATGACTTATAGGTATCCGAACCAGAAAGGAGCTGATAATTTATTACCAACTATGGAGAAAGAGGGGTTTAGCTAATTTGGGTTGTTTAGCAAAGGAACAATTGTTTGCAATTGGTGTGTATTTATCCTCGCCTCCCATGTGATATTTGCCTCCATTAAGGAATTGATAATAGCCCTAGCCTGTATTCTAGTTAAGAAGAAAATGGGACTTAGATGTTTGTCCTAGTTTTCCTGTCCTGATTACGTTGCCAATATTATACTGTAGATAAAAGTTTGGAGTCTACAACGTTCAAAACGAAGCAATATTTTTTAAGTTTACTTAAATATCTTCTCTCTTTTTTTCTTATTTTTTTGTTCTTTTCAAGATTAACATCTGGTCCTGAGAACACACTTTTCCACTATGTTGCCTTAGAAACTGTGCAAGGGATCTTTATTACTCCGACCTATGAAGAGGTGGCACAGCTAAGTGGCTCTATCCACCCTCAACTAATAAAGAATTTCCATCAGTGTTGTCTCTCCATTCGTGCAATTTTCCAACAGACATTGGTAGAAGAGGTATAAATATAGTTTTGTCAGTTTTGTTTACAGATCTCTAAATATTCTCTCTAAAAGCTCTTTAATCAGTATGTCCAACAATGACAGTTTTTATTTTAATTTTTTTTAACAGTAACCCAGTCTAATTAGAGTACACAATCTAACTTGAGTGCCAAAAGGATTATACTCACAATATTTAACTTAAAAGCTTTGTTTCATAATAACTGATTTTGATGTCCTGGAATGCTATTCCAAAAAATGGTGGACCTGTGTTTTTCTATCGCAAAGTAGAATATGGTAGTTTATAATGTAAATTAGCCTCTATATTTATGATCTGTGAGTCAGCCATTGCTCGGACAGTAGTATCTACCAATTGTTAAGTCTGATAATTCTTTAAGTATTCTGTCAGTAATATAAGGTGTTTTGTAACATAATAGGGTAAGGTACAGTGATAGACACAATACTGTTGCAAATCTTTTAGCCACTTGATTCATTTCTTGCTTGCTTTTTAATCCAGGATGAAGTTTCATTTAATACTTTACCTCTGCATAAGTAATAATGTTATATGTAATTAAAAAATCAACTAGATTATCTTAATGGCAGGGAAAAGTATGTGTTGATTTCTTGAAAGGGATAAACATACAGAAGTTTATTTGTCAGTGGTCAAACATAGCACAGCCAAAACCAAAAAACAAAACACCCCTCTGAAGATGATTGAAATGTATATAGCAATATGTGTATTAGGAATGCTAAAATTGAAAAAAAAGTTTTAAAAAGAAGAATGCTAAAATTGGGGGCACCTGGGTGGCTGGCTCAGTCAGTTAAGCGTCTGCCTTCAGCTGAGGTCATGAACTCGGGGTCCTGGGATCGAGCCCCACATTGGGCTCGCTGCTCAGCGGGAAGTCTGCTTCTCTCTCTCCCTCTGCTGCTCCCCCTCCTTTTGCTCTTACTCTGTCTCTCTCTCTCTCTCTCTCAAAAAACAAAAAAAAATGTTAAAATTATGAAGAACTTGGGTTTAAACGTAGAAGAATATTGGGCTGGGAGTAAGGAATTTAATCTGAGCCTGGATTCTTCCTATTTCCTCAGCTATAAAGTAAGTGGCCTGAATTATGTCTTAGAATTCATTCAGCAATAAAATTCTGTGTTTTGTAGGATTTTTAAAAATTTTCTTTCTTTCTTGAGAGAGAGCACACAAACTGGGCGTGGGGTACCAGGAGAGGGAGAGAGAGAATCTTAAGCAGGCTCCGCTCTGTGCGTACAACACAGAGCTCAGTCTCACGACACTGAGATCATGACCTGAACTGAAATCAAGAGTCAGATGCTTAACCAACTGAGCCACCCAGGTGCCCCTTATAGGATTTCTTCTTTGAGCTCTCAGAAATTGGTATTCAGCAAAATGTTATGTCCAACCATATATATGTGCTTTGTGGTCTTATGCTCCTCCTTTCCTTTTGATATAACTGATAGAGTCTCTAAGGGAATCTTTCATTAATAATTCAGTAATAGTAATGTAATTATTCAGTAATAGTAATGCAAATTAGCCTTTCCCATAATACTGAACTATTGAGGTATCCACTATGCACCAGACACTACTCTGGTGCTGGGGATATAGCAGTGAACAAAGTCCTTTTCTTCCTGAAGCTATTACCAGTGTGTGAGTGGAGGTCTGGGTTCTTGGATTCCCTCATGAAATATTTACGTGAGGATCCATGCTTGAATAAAAATGGCCAGAAGGAAGATAGCAGACATACAGCAGTTTATTGAGGACAGTACACTCTCAAGGTGAGAGAGCAGGCAGGCCCAGAGATGGCAACTGCACCAGGGTTAGGAGTATCTTTTCTTTTTATGTTTCCATAGTTTATGGGTCGTAGCTAGGACAGTTTCCCACTGAGGTGGTTTCCAGTCATCTAAGGGACTCCTACGGTTGGGCATAGGTCCTACTCCCAACCACTGGCCCTACAGGGTTCTTGCCAGAACTATCATGGTCATCTTCTTCCATGGAGATGAGGGGCATTGAAAGCACAATCTAAATATATTATAATGAAGCTATTCGTTACCCTGGGGCAGTGGTTGAAGAGGACAGCACTCTTCTCCACACATGGCTCTTGGTCTGTCAACCCAGGTTTATTGGAAGCCTTAATTTAGGCCAGGATGTTAAAAGCCGAAAAGTCAGGTTGTTGTGTCCTCAGGTTCCTTTTTTTTTTTTTTTTTTTAAGATTTTATTTATTTGTCAGAGAGAGAGAGCACAAGCAGGGGGAGAGGCAGAAAGAGAAAGAGAAGCAGACTCCCTGCTGAGCAAGGAGCCCAGTGCAGGACTTTATCCCAGAATCATGGGAATGATTGGAATCATGACCTGGAATCATGACCTGAGCCAAAGGCAGACGCTTAACTGACTGAGCCACCCAGGTGTCCCTGTCCTCAGGCTTCTAAAGTGTCCCCTGTTTATCACCACTTTTCCTCCAGCCCACGTCCAACTAACTGTCTACTTTATCAAAGTCTATATTCTCAAGGGAAAGACTAATGAACTGGCAAGTAGTACAATATGTCAGGTAGGTAAGTTTCAAGAGGAATAGTAAGATAGGATAATATTTGAACAAGGACCTGAATGAAGTGAGGAAGGAAGCACGTTAAGTGGCAGGCTGGAGGCAGGGCTTCCAGACAGGGAAAACAAATTCAAGTGCAAAGCTGCAGAAGTAGGAGTGACTGAGAATGCTGGAGCTGGCAGGGAGGAGAGTGCTAGGAGTTGAGATGGCAGAGGTTAGCAGGGCCAGATCGCACATGGCCTGATAGATTGAAGGGCTTTGGGGTTTGTTCTGAAGGAGATGGGAAGCTCTTGGGACAGTTCTGAGTAGAGGAAGGACAGGATCCTACATTTTTGAAAGGATCACTCAGGCTACTACTGTATGAAGAACAAGCTCTGTAGGGTAGGGAGGGTGGAAGCAGAGACCAGTCAGGAGGCTATGGAACTTCTCAAAGCAAAGAATGATAGTGGTTTCTGGATTCTGGAGGGTGAGCAAAAATGATTTGTTGACGGATTAGATAAGGGTTTTGAGAGAAAGAAAAGAATCCAGGGTCACTCCACTAAGTTTTATTTAGCCTTATAAAAAGTCTTTTTAATCCAAATGAGTCATTGTTTTGCTAATAATTTAATCAATGGGTAACTTAAAGGGGATGCATGAAAGGAAGAGACATACTGTTTTAAGTATATGTGTTTTCATTTTATTACAGAATCATCTATGAATTTAGTAACCTACTCACTTGTAATCTATTTATTAAGCATCTTCTTATGTACTAGCCTCTGCTGCTTCAAAACACACAAAGATGAACACCATTTGGTCTCTGGCCTGGAAAAAGCATATAATCTACTGGGGAAGACAGACCTACAAACTACTAATGTAATTAATGTAAATACTAATAATACAGGGCTATGAACAAATGTTTTCTGGGAGACTTCAAGGACACTGTATCCATGAAATCTCTTTTAGGAGATGGTATTTAAACTAAGTATGAGGAAGAATAGAAATTTTCCCACAGACCAGAAGAATGTCATTCTAGGCATTTAAGTAGCCAATTCAAATCTGAATGGGAAAACATTTTAAAGTAACACTGTAATACCAGTTAATACTAATAATACATATTAATTTACAGAAAAAGAAGGCACTAAATCGTGGAGATCATTCAGGTTCTACAAATTCTGTATCTTCTCTTAACCCTGTGAAAGAACATGGTGTGTTGTTTGAGTGCTCACCTGAAAAGTGGACGGATCAGAGGAAAGCACCACCAGTTATGGCTTACTGGGTAGTAGGGTAAGTGGGGGAAGAAAAGGATTTGAAAGGGAAATAAATGTTAGAAAAGTGAAAGAAAAATGGTAAAAGAGAAAAGCATTTTAAAATGTAGGCATGGAATTATTAATCTAACTGTAATATATATTTTTAGGCAAGTATGTATGTATGTGTGTATGTATGTAATCTCTACACCCAGTGTGGAACTCATGAATGACTCCACGATCAAGTTTCATGCTCTTCTAACTGAGCCAGCCAGGTGCCCCTGTAACAACTATAATATTTTAATACATTTTAGAATTTTTATTTTATTTACTAAGTATCTCCTTTAAATTCCTCTCAAGTCTTTCTCTTCTTACTTTTTCTTTTTTAAAATTTATTTTTAGATTCAAGAATAATTCACATACAGTGTTCTGTTAGTCTCAGCTGCACAATATAATGATTCTGCAATTCTATATATTACTCCTTAAGTGCATTCCTTAACCCCGCCACGTATTTCACCCATTCCCCCCACCCACCTCCCCTCTGGTAACCACCAGTTTGTTCTCTGTATTTAAGAATCTGGTTTTGGGTTTGTCTCTTTTTCTTTGTTTTGCTTCTTAATGTCTACATGTGAGTGAAATTGTGTGGTATTTGTCTTTCTCAGACTGCCAAGGCTTTTTTCTATTAAAATAAAAGGCTGATTCAGTAACCTTATAAAATTATCATAGTAATACACTAAAAGATAATGACTCCACAATTTTAATGCTGTTGCTTTCCTTCCGTCCCTCCTTCCCTCTTTTCTTCCCTCTCTCCTTTCTTTACCACTTCCTCTCCTTCCCCCCAACCCCGACTCCAACCCACCAACTACAAGAGGCTGCCTGACCGTAGCCCTTGCCCACCTCTTTCCACCTTTTGTCATTTCTGTCTCCATCCACTGTGCACAGCCACACTGGCATCCATTGAATCTTATTCCTACAGTCCCTGTGTGAAATGTTCAGCTTCTTAACTTTGGGTGTCTGGTTCCTTGATACTCAGATCAGTGCTAGCCTCAAAAAGAGAATCCAGGATCTCTTTCCTGCATTAAAGTGGCTACTATTATTGTTTATTTTCTTATTTGTTTATGGTCTTTCTCCCCTTCACTAGGAAGTTAGGCTTTATGAGATCAGGAATTGTATCTGTCTTGTCCACCAATGGTAACTGCAACAGCATCTGGCACATAGTCACTTGATAAATACATCACAATTTAATAAATGGAGTTGTGCTTGGCAAAATATGGTGGTGGGAGGCTGGTAAGGCAAACATAAAGTCATAGTCATTACATTCATGGTCTTATACCCACCAGAAAAAAATATGAAATATGCTCAGACATATATGTATTTCTGGATAGAGTTTTTTTAGATAGATTGAATAAATGAGTTGATACAACCAAATGCTATGGGAGTTCTGAGGAAGGGGTAAAAATCTACATTGGGATTATATAGAAAGGCTTATAGATTCCATTTGATCTGGTTTGAAAATGAATTAGATTTGGATAGAACATTCTAGGAAAAGGATGGGATGAACAAAGACTGAAACAAGGGAAATCATAAGGCAGAGCAGTTAAGTAGACTGATTTGCCAGGATGGTAAGGGAGTGACATAGGCAAAGATAAAATGGAAGATCAGGTTGGAAAGCTAAGTTAGGGCCACTGTAGAGAGCCTTCAATTCCTGACTAAGGAATTTAATTTTGAGGGAAATGTTGAGGCACTGAAGATTCTTTGAATTGGGTTAAAGAATTGGTGGAGGAAGGGACACAGAGTTAGGTGAGACCGATGTTACCAGATACCTACCATGCAGTACTGAACTATATAACAAACGTTATCCAAAGCAGTAATCCTGTGTGTTGGTCCATGAGATTTAGAATCATCAGAGTCACTTGTTAAAATCAGAGATGCCTTTGGCCCACCCCAGACCTGCCAACAGAATCTAGGGTAGTGGTAAGCTCTTTGTGATTGTGATGTGTACCCAGCCAAGCTTGGAAGGAACATCAGCATAAGTTCAAGTCTGTGTAGTGTGATCAGAGCTGTGCTATTGGAAGATTGAGCTAGGAGCAGCAAAGTGTCCCTGGTGTAGACAGAGAAAATAGAGATAAAAACAGTTAGGCATACATACAGGTGTATAGCAGAGCCTAAATTACATTCACAATTGGACTAGGAAGAATCAAGAGGTATTGAATTATGATGCAGATCTATATAGAATACAGGAATTTAAGGAAGTCAGACAAAATATACCTGATTTAAACTGTCTGATTTATCTATACTAGTACTGACTAAATATATAAAAATTTTAACTCTTTAAAAAAAATTAAAGTTTTAATGGTATTTCCAGTTAAGTACTGTCTACAAAAAGAACAATCATAAAATGTTTTGTTTTTGTTGTTGTTGTTTTTAAGATTTTATTTATTTGTTTGAGAGAGAGGTAGTGACAGAGAGCACAAGCAAGGAGGAGCGGGAGAAGCAGGCTCCCGGCTCAGCAGGGAGCTCAGTGAGGGACTCGATCCCAGGACCCTGGGAGCGTGACCTCTGAGCCAAAGGCAGACACTTAACTGACTGGGCCACCCAGGCTCCCTCATAGAATGTTTTAATAATAATTAACATTTAGAAAGTAAATGACCATGTTTAATAGCTATTGTACTTAACGATAGTAACACATTTGGCTTTATTTTAATAATAATGACTAAATTTAATATTTTAAAACTGAGGTATATGGTAATATATATATTGATAAAATAGGCTATTTTACTCTGGAAAAATAAAAATAATTGACCTAAGGCATGTATTATTTATTTAAAAATAAATCTAACTGTATTTTCCCCTACTATAGATTTAGATTAGTGGCTTTTATTTCACTATGAATTCTGTCAGAAACTAAAATAAAATAAAATAAATTGAAAGGTTGGAGTTTTTCCCCTTTGATATTTGTTTTTTTAATTTCTGAAATGAGCATGTTCTTTTCCTCTACAGGAGACTCTTTCTTCATCCCAAACTTCAAGAACTTTATGTCTGTTTTCATGATTCAGTCACAGAAATTGCCGTAGAAATGGCTTTTAAATTGTTCTTTGGATTAACCGTGTAGCTGTGTTTTCTTGATGCATGGCAACTGTGCACAGAACATTGAACGGTGTTAGAATTGCTGACACCCATACACAAGAAGATAAGGGTTAGCCTCTCTTAACTGTTCAGTTTTGAACATAATATTGTTAAATATTGAGATGATGTGCTCTTGGATTTGATACACTAATCTTATGTAGTATTGTGAGACTTGAAAAAAAGAGATTGTTAACTTATTTCCATTTTGGTATATAATGTTAATTTATTGACTAGTTTGAAATAATGTGAAGTGTTTTATATAAAATTAATAGAGGACATATTTATCTTGAAAGAATATACAATTCATAAGTTGTATATTATTTTCAAGACTAATAATGATATCTGGTAAAAGAATCACAAAATCAGGAGGATGTGACCAAGTCCTCTAATTAGTGCTGGGACTGTGAGCAAGTTTTTGTACCTCTTTGAGTTCAGAATTTTCATTACAAATGAGATGACTGTATTGAGACCTCTGAAGTCCCTCTTAAATAAAATGTGCAGTTTTTTTTTTCTTCTTGCCTATTGCTCAGTACCTAAATTTGTTATGTCCAAGTACTGATTCCTTATTACATCCAATACTTTGCTTTAGTTTAACTGTTTTAGTAGATAACCTCACCATGGGGTAGAAGAACTGAGGACTGAAAATTAAACTTATTTTTCTATTTATTTGATTTTGTGTACTCTTTCAGGTCAGCTCTATTTTGGGTAGGATATAGTTTTTAAACTATTTGTACATAAAATTTTATTATTTTTCTTTTTATTGAGATATATTCAGGTATGCACACACATTTTATATAGTTCTTGAATTTCAGGACAACTATATGTAAATCTTTTTTAAAAACCTGATCATGTTAAAAACACTGAAAAAGTTGGGTGAAAGAAATCCTGTGGTGACTTCCGTTAAATACTAATTTTTGCCTTATAAATATGGTTTGTTATGTAGTGGGTTTTCCCAAAGGAAATTAGGTTAATGAACAATAGTTTACTTGACCCTTAGTAGAGAATCAAAACTATCAGGATAAGAATTTTCTTTGGCTATGAGAATTTGGTGGATTGAGAAAGAAGGAAAAACATAACAAATACTGTATTTATTTTATTTTATTTATTTATTTATTTGACACAGGAAGAGAGGTCACAAGTAGGCAAAGCAGCAGGCAGAGACAGAGGGGGAAGCAGGCTCCCCGCTGAGCAGAGAGCCCGCTTCGGGCCTCCATCCCAGGACCCTGAGATGTGACCCAAGCCGAGGGCAGAGGCTTAACCCACTGGGTCACCCAGGCACCCCTGTATTTTTAATTAACATTTACCCAGTGGATCGTCCTGAAGTCTCAGATGCCCCCAAAACTACAATACTGGGTTTTTTTCTTTTTCAGGACTTGAGCTTTAGAAGGGGAATTATGCCAACACATCTAAAGTTAGTCTCTATTGCCTCTTCAGACACCTGGAACATGAGCCCTCGGGGTTAGAACTAACTGTAAAACACAGTGAGTGCACCCTTTGAAACATTTGGTCTTCGAAGAAACACTGTTACCTCTATATAATCAGTTTAAGAGATTTTCACCCAGGTATTTAAAATGCAAACCACTGTATTTGTCCTGCTAGTGATTTGTGGGCCTTAACTTTGGCATTTAAATCAGAGAAAGAAACTTCGGTTCTTGAAATGTACAAAAACAGCTTGAAATATTCTCCGCTTAAAATCACAATATTGGTCAGAATGGTAGGTAGACCCCCAACACTGCCTTAGCTCTGCTTGCTACATATATGGGCAATAAGGCACTTTGTTTAAAAGTATTTATTAAGTATCTTAAATTTCTTAACATATCCCCCGAAACACATTAGCTATTTTCAGTACTAAGATTTATTAATAAATGTAACAGTTACCTCAGATTTTCAAACAGACTGAACTAAAACTGGGGTTTTTATTACAAGGGACTTTTTTGTTTCAGTTAATGAAATTTTGGCCTTTTGAACTACTTTCCTGGTGTCAAAACATCTTGAGACAACCACTCAATAACAAAAATAAAAAGACAAAATAGACTACGTGTCTTAATAAGTAGAAAATCATTTGTTATACTGTAGATATATACTTTAATGTCCATGTTGCAGAGACATTGTATTTTTTTGAGACATTGAATTTTTAGGAAATAAAACCAAACATTGTGGTTATCTCTAAATGAATATTGAAGTAAGCATTGTAGCTAAACCTAGCTGCCCATTTTTCCAAATATGTTCAGATTCACATCTGAAAGATCAATTTAATTTTTAGCCAATGAGTGCCTATCTGCTACTTTATTAAATAAAAGGGGACAACATGACAGTGTAAATACCCCAGAGGTGTGCTTTAGCTGATATAGAAATATTCTTAAGTTGAATTTTATTAGCATTCTGCAGATGTTCCCTTTTACCAGACTATAAATGTAAAAGATTATAGAACTATCATTTTTGGAAATATCAAATACTGTTTTATCACCATCATACATCTTTTAGCCCCCCCCCCAAATTACATTTTAGATTCGGCACCTTCCACCCTTCCCCTCTCCCTCTCCTTTCTTTAGTGTTCTTTTGTTTGTTTCGTTTTGTCAGGTTAGAGAACTGTACTTAGCAAGGGAGAGTTTCTTATTTGTGCCAAGGAACTGTTGATGGTGATGCATACTGGCAAGATAGTAAATTTGCAGTGCCTGATTTTTATATTTCTGACACAAATGAGAAAAGTCATAAAACCAATTTACTAGGTTTGTCTGCTTTGAACATTCTTCACAATAATATTGTGAATAATTATTTGTTGTCTGTATAAGTTCCCTCTAAATTGTGCACATATCATGTGCTATGAAAGTGTTATTTACTCCTACTACCACCTACTACTACCATTTATTATTATTATATATCCATTGGTTAAAAACCAAGGTATCAGCTAAATCATACCTGCTACTGTACAAAATGTCGGAAAGAAGCTGAGAAAAATATTCAACACTAAACACTTTTGAGAACAAGGATGTATACTTTGGATATTTTAAAATACATTATTAAATGTTACTAAAACTTTATACACTAAACTATGTGAAAATAATTTAATTTTGTAGAGTTGTATTTCTATATTCTATATAATTGAAGCTATTTTTATATTGATAGTCTTTAATAAAGATGGTTTGGAGGTTTACTTGCAGTTGTGTTGTCTTTTCATGCATTCATCCAACAAATAATTGACTTTCTACTCTGTGCCAAGCTCTGTTCTGGATGCAGGGATAAAGCAGTGAACAAAACAGCTAAAAATTCTGGCCTTCATGGACCTGATGTTCCCATGGGAAAGGCAGGCCACAAATAAGACAAATAAGTAAAATATATTGATAAAAGCTAAGAGAAAAAAAGTGAAGGAAGAAAATAGGATATGAAGTGTGAGAAATAGGGTGGCCAGGGAACAGGTTGCTAAGATGACCCTAGACCTGAACTGAGAGAGACAACTAACCATGCTGATTTCTAAGGAAACCAGAATGAACAACTCAAAGGTTCTGAGACTCTCTACTTTTAATATCAACATATAAATCACCAGAATTTTTTTTTTGTTTCCTAAATCAGTAAATAAAATGCAAATACAGCTAGTTAAATAATTTTAGCTCCATGTTTCGAAAAGAGCTGGTCCATAGCTTTTAAGCCTAAAAAAAAAAAAAAATCTACATTTTTAAGTACTTTCACTTTTTTCACGTTTGCTGTCTTCTATGGAAGAATATATGTCAGAAATAAGCTTGAGGATATCATAAAGCAATATGCTATAAACATTGTCAATGATAAGAGTCAAAAACATCTCCCTGGAGAGCAACAGAACACTTGCTTTTTCTGTCTGCGATGCATATGATCCCTGTGACCAGAGATGTTCCTTTGACCTCTCTTGGCACCTTAAAAAGTCTTGCCTGGAGTGTGACTCAAGTATTCCCTCTGCCCCCTTAAATTTCTCCCTGTATGCTTGTTAATACTTCAAATTCCCTTAGAGGAGACCAAAACCTTTCATTATTCATATTTCTTGCAGATAAAAACATCACTTCTTGAATTTGCAATGTATTTCACAAAGGATTTTGAAGTCCGTGCAATGAAAAGACTTTAAATCTTTTAAGCCTAGGAATAATGATTAATGCAATTGCTTCAGAAAGATTAACCTGTCAGCGGCATGTAAAATGGAGAGAGATTTGGCTGAAAACCCCGCTAAGAATCAAATAAGCTGCTATGGAAAGGAAGATAGCACTAAACATGTAGGACTTGCTAACTTGTTTTATGTGAGGTAATCAAAATATAAACAGAATTTCCCACTCTGGAATCCTGGCCTTAATGTGTGGTTTTGTACTTGTGACAAGTTGTATCGAAAGTGTAAAAATTGGGGCACCTGGGTGGCTCGGTGGGTTAAGCCTCTGCCTTCAGCTTGGGTTATGATCTCAGGGTCCTGGGATGGAGCCCCAAGTCGGGCTCTCTGTTCAGCAAGGAGCCTGCTTCCTCCTACCCCTCTGCCTGTCTCTTCTGCCTACTTGTGATCTCTCTGTCAAATAAATAAATAAAATCTTTTTTAAAAAAGTGTAAAAACACATTTAAGATTAATAAAGAAAAAACTAGAACGCTAAGTTCCAAAAAATAACTCAACTTATGGTTTGTAGATGTGTTTCAAGAGTGCAGGTCCTAAATAAGAGACGATAAAATAGAATCTCTATTTATTAGAAACCATTAAACAAGATATAAAAAGAAATCAGGAATATATTATATGCTACCACCGAAGGATCTCCAGGATGTACAAACTGAAAAGAAGCAAGTTGAAAATAGAGCAAGACATTAGATGCAGGCTAGATGTACATCACATCTACTGTGGTTTGTTTTTTTGTTTGTTTTGTTTGCCCAGAATCAGACCTGAATCTGATAAGCTTCCAGGTTAGTTCTCAAAGTGTGGTATGGGTATAGATAGATATCAAGTACAGATGTCACCAAGACCTCTTCTGAGACACCATGGGATAAAAACTTTTCTTAATAATACTGAGACACTAATTGCCTGTTTCACTCTCATTCTCTGACCGCACAGTGGAGTTTTCCAGCAGCTACATGATGTGTGGTATTGCAGTAGAGTGGGGACAAAAGCAGTCATGTAAATCCAGCTGTCTTCTATTAAGTTAGGTATTAAAGAGATTTTCAAAAATACAAAACAAGGCTATTCTCATTTTTTTGGTTTGTTTTGAAAAATGGTTACTTTTTAAAATGTTATTTATATTATGGGTTATTTCAAGTAAACTGATACTTTAAAATTTTCCGTTTCGGTTTCTGAGCAGTATCAATACGTTTAACACAGAAACAGCTTCCTTGTGACCCTAGTTTTTTAAGAGTGAAAAGGGGTCTTAAAATAAAAAGGTTGTGAAGCACTGTTCTAGAACAGGTCATTGGTTCTCAGCCTTGCACATTAGAATCCCTAAGCCCAAGCACTAGTTAAAACAGCATATCCCTGTCCCCTTTGGTTAGTCTTGAGAAGCTCCGCTCCAGATAAAACAATCAATTTGAATAAAATACAGAAGAAAGAGGAACATGTTAAATTAAGCTACTGGGGTGCTATGAGCAAAGGCAGACTGTAAACATGACTGGATAAACAATCCCTGCCTAATTAAAGGAGCAGAAATTGGATTTGTAAGAGAAAATGGAAGGATAACCCTAGGAACTAAAACTAAACTTGGCTAACCCACGCAGTTGGTTAACTACTCTACTACAGTTTTGGCTCCTAAATACCCTGTTACTGGACTAGCTCTCGAGGCTCCCTTCCTGCACCTCTGCGATTCAGCCCCACGGCCCGCCTGCCTGCCAACCCTGCGGGTAGCAGGGAAAGCCCACATCGCTGCTTATCACCGCAGAACTCTGCGCGGAAGAGCCACGTGTCGGGAGTCACGTGGCTGGTGCCAGAAAGTGGGAGGCGGTTGGAGGCGCCTGCGCAGCTCCGGGAACCCAGGCCCTGCACGCTGATATCCCGGCATCCTGAGCGCTGCTTTCCCGCCAGGAGGACGCCGAGGCGGTTTTCTGCTTCCTTTCGTCGTCCTTCTCAGGCTTGTTTTGCCACCGCTGCTGCCTGTTTTTAACCTCCTTCATCCCACCATGCAGCGTGAACCTCCGAAGAAGAAGCAAGAGAAGAAGTCGGAAAAGCGGCTCTTTGACCCCGCATCCTTCGGGAAGGACCTGCTGGCAGGCGGGGTCGCAGCGGCTGTGTCCAAGACCGCGGTGGCCCCCATCGAGCGGGTGAAGCTGCTGCTGCAGGTGCAGGCGTCTTCCAAGCAGATCAGTGCTGAGGCGCAGTACAAAGGCATGGTGGACTGCCTGGTGCGGATTCCCCGAGAGCAAGGTGCGTACCGGCGGCTATGGTGCCAGCCTTACCGGTTCTAGGTCAGCGTCCCAGTAAGGGGGGTGGAGCGAGAGGGGATGGACTGCACCGCAGCCGTGTTGGTCGGTGAGGAGTTTATTTCTTCTCCGTTGAGAAGTCAGTGTCTTAACCGGTCTTAAGAGGCTACACTTCCCCGAGCCGAGAAGGCCTACCACGTGGTCAGTCCTGAGTAGGAGCGGCCACCAGATTCTCTTGTTTCTCCTCAACATCAGGATTTACACCTTGGTGCAGTTGTGCCTGGCTCAGAAGGAAAGTGGTTGACCTCCCAGGATAGAGGGAGATGCCATTAGGTAATTTGCTTTATGTGTTAACAGGTGCTTTAAGGTGCTTAAGTTTTTGTTGAAATAGTATTTTTAAGAGAAGTACCCCAAATATGGAAGCATCGGAGCCTCCCAGTACTCTAGTTCCTACTCAGTGAAAGAGGTTCTGTTTATTCTTGAGAACTACTGAAGACCAGGGTGGAAACTAAAGAGGGGCATTCACCCCTGCACAAATTTGTGGAGGACCCCCCCAAAACTCAAAAAGACAAATGATATAAATCAAAATGCGAAAAATCCAAGGTGAGCAAAATATCAAAATTTTAAATAAAGACAGTAGTATTTTGTATCAGCTCTGCATTAATTAAAATTTTCGTATTTTTTCATTGTGGAGAGTTTTTCCAGTATTATTGAAATGATCTCAAGGAAAAAATAATGAAAGTGCTTTGTTAACCATTAAATACCCTCCTGTTACAGAATGGCTCCTAAATTAGCTAAGTAGGTAAGAGGATAAATTTACCAACAATTTTCTATAATTGACCCATGTAGTTGTATTCAGTTGAAAACTCTATATAAACTTTAAAAAGGAAATAGGTCTATTTATTGTGTATTCTGAATGAGAAGTGAAGTGGTTTCAATTCCAGTGCCATCCTTTTCTTCCACTCCTAAATCAATGGTTGCTCTTCCATGAGAAAAGCATTCTTTCCCTAGGGATGTACTTACAACTCCTCTTGAGCTGTTGAGTGTAGTATTTAGGGTGGAGTGTAACTTTTTTTTTTTTTAAGATGTTATTTATTTATTTGACAGAGAGAGATCACAAGTAGGCAGAGAGGCAGGCGGAGAGAGAGGGAAGCAGGCTCCCGGATGAGCAGAGAGCCTGATGCAGGACTTTATCCCAGGACCCTGAGATCATGACCTGAGCCGAAGGCAGCGGCTTAACCCACTGAGCCACCCAGGTGCCCCTGGAGTGTAACTTTTTTTTTAAAGATTTTATTTATTAGAGAGAGCAAGAGCACAAGCAGGGGGAATGACAGGCGGAGGGAGAAGCAGGCTCTCTGCTGAGCAAGGAGCCAGATGTAGAACCCTATTCCAGGACCCTGGATTCATGACTTGAGCCAGAGGCAGGCACTTAATGGACTGAGCCACCCAGGCGCCCCTGAGTGTAACTTTTAAGGCATCATCTAACTCGTAAATTTAGAATGCCCATCCGGGGAGCTGAGCTCAGATCTTTCATTGTGCTTCACATTTCTCCACTCCCGTTTGTTTTATCAGAGTAAGCTTCCCATTTCCCTCAGGGTTTTTAAAGGAAAAGTGGGAACCTATCTCTTCTTGGCTGACATTCTAAGACCTCTTCAGAGAAGTAAGGGACTTTATTATTAGCTAATCTGGTTTAAATATTTAGTAAGGTAAAGTTAAATATCCTACTCAGATTGTGCTGATCAGCACTAATTTAGTTTATATTTAAGTGTTTTAAATAATATTTAAACCTATATTCAATATGGCTCTTGTAAATTGAGATCATTTTGAATAGTATTCCAGTCCCTGTTTTCTTTACCTTCCAATGAGATGATTATAGGCAGAACTTTAAGATGTTTTCTATTCTTGTAGACCAGGCTTTGTGCTAAGAGATTAGAATTCACAACAGGGATAATATTGCCATCTAGGGGTATATTTTACAATCTTGTAGGGAATTTTTTGTTTAACACAAAGATAGAAGGTTGTAATCCCTAATTCCAATGATGTAAAAAGCAAAAGCCAGGGATGATAAACATCCTGCTGCTGTACATGGCTGTCTTACACAACAAACATTTATTCTACAACCTGAATGACTCAATTCTCCACTGGACATTCTTGTAGCAGTAAAACCTGTTTATGATTTTCTAAGCCTAGAACCTAACTCTGATTTGCTTATAAACACAAACTATCTGGAACATTGTTTCCATGTTCACTGATTCCAGAAATCCAGTTGCCATGTGAGTAGAGGGAATATTGTACTTTGTTTTATTAAGAAGTGTACTAAGGGGCACCTGGATGGCTCAGTTGGTGAAGTGTCTGGCTCTTCATTTTGACTCAGGTCATGATTTCAGTTTTGAGTTGGAACCCTGCCTCAGGCTCTATGTGGGGCTCTGTACCAGGTGGGCATGGAGTCTGCTTAAGATTCTCTCTCTCCCACTTCCTCTGCCCTCCTCCCCCCCCCCCCCCCAGTAAAAAAATTATACTGAGAATTGTTCACTATTGGGAAAACTCACCAATTCTTCTTTTACATTCGGTCACCACTTTACTCTTGAATTCATGATGGTTGCACATTTATATACACAAATATATTTATTAAGCCCTTTAAAAGAAATGTAAATGTATCTTAAGTATAACATTCATTATTAAGTAGAAGCAAACATCTGCTTGTTTTGTCTATGGTGTGTTCATACTTCACCAATTTACTAATTAAAATACCTATTTTATTCAAAATGTCTTTATTTTCTCTTCCTATATAGTAGAGAGGGCATTATATGGATTTGTAAAAAATTGTTGAAGAGGTCACAGTTTTTGAATTCTGTTTCTAGATAGTAAAGGAAGTGTTGTAAAATATGTATTCTGTGTAGAGGACTTGAGTCTGGTAAGTTTGAGAATCACTGTGGTAAATCACTGGAACTTTACTAGGCAATCAAGTTCTGAAATTGTTATTTTCTGGAATTTACTTTCTCTCGCTTTTTTGAAAATAAAGACACATCCTCATCTCAAATGTTCTGAAGTTTCTTTTGTGTTTCATGTTTGCTCTAATTTTACTGATAAATTTTCTTTAGACAACATGAAATGAACCTGAGGGACATGCACTCATTAGGCACAAGTAGTTGCTCTCACACTGTCTTCTTATCTTATCTCTGCTTTGTTTGTACCCCAAAGACAGATCTCATCATTTTAAAGCTTTGAACTTAGCATTAAACATCTCTTTGGGTACTTTTCATACTTCTTATAAGATTTCTTTGGCTTATAAAAGCTTCTGGATTTAACTTGGCTGGTGGTATTCCTAAAGATTTATTCTATTCTTTAGTTCGTTGTAGGACCTTCCAACTTTGTGTGCATTTAATTTCTGTTTAAACCATTATTATACAAACAAAGCATGTTTATTATAGAAAGTAAAACAAATGACTACTAAAATCACCACAGTTAACATTTTGGTGTCTATGCAATAATTTTTCACTGGGCACAATATGCATATGTGAAAGCATATTCTAAATTAAAATAATTTTTTATTTAACATATTGTAAACCTAATCTTTTAAAGATCTGATCTATGCAGTTCATTTTTAAGCATCTACCAGAACTCTTTTCTCTTTTAGGAGTTTCTGACCATGAGGTTTTTATATCTTGAAAACAGTGTTTTGGCGTGTGAAAAGAAAATATTAGGCATTCACTTTAAATAAAATGGGAAAATAAACTTTATGATATTTGGTATACGAGTTGGCACACACCAGAGAGGGGATGATAGGTATCCTTCCTCAATTATTATATAATAAACATAGTTTATGTTTGCTCAATTGGATTTATAGAGACAAGACTATTTGAATATTTGAAATTATCAAGAAGACTATTTGAAATATAGCTTTATGTATACTGTTCTTAAGAATGAACATTATCCTAAGGGTGCCTTGAGATATATAACAAATGATGGTATGAAAACATCATGATTAGTAAGATAACTAAAAAGATTGTTTAATTGTTCTAATGAATGCTAAGTTAGGCTCTGATATCTCCTAGCCAGAAGTTTTTCCCAACCATCATGTCTAAATAGTTTTTCCTCATTCCTCCATCTCCATATACTATTTTTGTTCTTATAGCCACTTGACATATTTATTTATTCGTTGTCTGTCTCCCTGGTCCTTCTCCCTCAAAATATAAGCTCCATAAGACCACGAAATTTATTCCTAATGCTATCCCCAGCAAGTCGGCTACACACTGGATACCAAATAAGAGGTTTTTAAGTGAAAAATCTTTATTTCATCCTTTAATTTCTCTTTCGGGTATATTTTACAAATGTGCATAACAGAGTAGTGTATAGTGGGAAATGTATATAAGGGTAAAATTAAAAGGTTTTTGTTTTTTTGTTTTTGTTTTTAGGATTTTATTATTTGAGAGCAAGCATAATCAGTGGGGTGGGGAGAGGGCAGAGAAAGAGGGAGAAGCAGGCCTACCTACTGAGCAGGAAGCCCATCACGGGACTTGATCCCAGGACCTGAGCAGAAGGCAGAGGCTTAACCAACTGAGCCACCGAAGTCCCCCAAAAGAGTAGTTCGTAATCTGACTCTGCAACTTCAGGGAATCCATAAATTCTTTGAAATATTGCAAAAGTATATCATGTATGTGAGATTATATTTTTTCAGATATAACCCATTAAGACAAATCAGTTTTCCTGTTATACTTCTAGGGATTTATTTGTTTTCTAGATTTTCATTGAGACATTGACATTTGTTTTGATGAATATTTTAGTTTTTTTTTCATGCAAATGCATTTTTGCTAAAAAGAATATGTTCTTCAGCCAACTCTAGCAAACCCCTTGACTCATAAATCCAGCATTCTGTCATGGTCTTGTGTTAGTTTTCAGATGACTTTGTCATCAAAATCTTCCCTTGTATTTAATTCATTAGCCAAAGTTACAAATCTTTTTAATGCTTTATATATGACACTTGTTTCTTTTACAGATTTATTTAGTTATTTGAGAGACAGAAAGAGAAAGCGAGCATGCTTGGTAGGGAGGAGCAGAGTGAGAAAGAAAATCTCAGACTCCCTGTGGAGCATGGAGCCTGATGCGGGGGCTGGATCTTACAACCCTAACCCAAAGATTATGACCTGAGCTAAAATCAAGAGTCAGATGCTTAACTGATAGAGCCACCCCTGTACCCCATATGACACTCTTTTTGTGAAATAAATATTAATTTAGACTGTAATCTTAATTACAGAATTATTACTAATAACTCATAATCTAAAGCCCATAATATCTCAGTAACATTCAGCTGAGTGAGCCATTTCCAAAATGACTATAAATATTTAAAAGTCATGTATAAAATGGAAATTGTAATATCTTTTGATAACATGGCACTTTTTCTAAATTGTTTATATTTTTTAAACAAATGATTTTTTTTCTTCAACTTAAATCCCATTTGATCATATTGGCAATTTTCCAGGCAATATGTTCTTTTTCATCCTTTTAAAATTGACATTGTTCTCTGCCAGTAATCTGTCGTTGTGTTACTATAAACCATGGTCTAGAAAATCAAATCGTTCTTCAGTATCATTTACACAGTCATATTTCATTCTCTGTATTTCTCTTTTGGAGGTCTAACCTCTAAGAAAATACAAATGTTTTCTTAAATGTTTTCATTAACAAGAAAGAACTTAAAAATCACAAAAATACCTCCAAAAATCAGATTCACCAATCTCCCTCAATAATTCAATGTGGCCATAACTAGCAAGAAATATTCTTCTATAATTAGCTTACATTCTCCTGTTTTAAGATTTTTATTTTGCTTCCATTAAAGAAAAAGAGTTGACCTTTCTTAGTACAGAAAATATTCACTTGATTAAAGTATATATGGAAAAGTATTGTAGATAAGGGACTAAATTATTGAGCCAGATTGCTTGGGTTTGAATTCCAGAGCTACAGTTTTCTAAGTGACCTTCGGCAAGTAACTTAACTTCTGTCTGCCTTAGAAGTTCTGTTTTAACTCATTCCCCCATCTTTAAAATGGAGAGATGAATAATACCTTCCTCATAGGAGATTATGAAGATTAAATTAATAAAAAGAAGTTCCTAGAATTTAGTATTGTCATTTTTGTTAATATTGTCTCAAAAGTTTTATAATAATCCATTTCCTTTTTTTTAAAAGAGCTTTATTTACCACACTTTAATAATCTTAAAACTTTTTAAGATTTATTTCTTCAGAAACCCAAACCTGGAATAGAGTTTTGTTGCTAGACACAAGACCTGACTAAATCCTGGTTGGCTATTTATTAACCATGTCTGTAGACAGTCTTTAAACTTTTAAAATTTCAGTTTGTGCATGTATAATATGGGTAGTATAGGAGAACCTACATCGTAAGCATAACGTAGTGATTAAATGAAATATACAACCTTTGGCCAGTGCCTGGCCATACTAAGCACGCAGGAAATGGTAGCATCTAGCATTACATGTTCCATGTCCTAGTAAAAACTGAATCAGTTATGAGTACTGAGATTATTTCTTGGCTATTAAATATGATCTTTAATTATCTTTGTGCAAGGGCGCCTGGGTGGCTCAGTGGGTTAAAGCCTCTGCCTTTGGCTCAGGTCATGATCCCAGGGTCCTGGGATCGAGCCCCTCATTGGGCTCTCTGCTCAGCAGGGAGCCTGCTTATTCCCCTCTCTCTGTCTGCCTCTCTGCCTACATGTGATCTCTCTCTGTCAAATAAATAAATAAAATCTTAAAAAAAATTATCTTTGTGCTTTACATGCAGTTTGGGATTCACAGAGATTCTGTGTTCTTCCCCAAAAAAATTATTTGTTAAATAAAACTTTCAGTTTCTGAGCATCAACCCAGTCAACTGAGATTATTTTCCTTTGAATTTTTATCATCAGAAGACTGATTCTGGGTATTCTCCAAGTTGGGACTAGAGCAGCCAGATCAAACCATTGGATAATTTGCAATATAGTAGAAACAACTATGGCTGCTGAGGAGATAGCCTATTGTATTCTAGGGCAGCTCAATTATAAAGATTATAAAGGTAACTCTGAATTATAGGGATAACACAATGACTGAATTTTAAGGATTGGTCAATCCATGGAGATTTGAAGTGGGAAGATTATTGACCTGAAAAGTTTTCTTCAGTCTCTCCATCAGGCCTCTGGAGAATGCCTTGAATTATAAATTGATCTCTTTTCTGGCTAGGTTCCAGAAGGTAAAGGTAAGTATACTTTAGACTCCATTTTGTGGGGTGGGGGGACAATGGTAGAGGGAGAGAGAGAGGCTTAAGCAGGCTCTACACCCAACACAGAGCCCCATGCGCAGCTCAGTCTCAGAACCCTTAGATCATAACCTGAGCCAAAATCAAGAATCAGACACTGAACCAACTGAGCCACCCAGGTACCCCCACTTTAGATTCTTAATGCTTTCTCATTCTCACAAGTATATATACAAACCAATTTTGTTTTAACCATAGAAACTGCATATCCTGATTTGGAAATGAGGGTAAGGATTACTAGCTTTAGCAAGCTCTGTTTTTCTATCTAGTAAAAAGCCTTATATTCAAATGATGATACATTCCATAGATTTAAAGGTATTTAAGGCTTTTTACTGGAAATTAACAAAATTGAAATGGGGTACATGGAGTTAACACTGCCTTTTTTCTTCAGTGGATTCACATGTAGACTTAATTTTTTCTCATGAGAAAGAGTGTAAGTTTTAGATAGTTCAAATAACTAAGTTTGTTAAAACTATGGGAATTTTTTAAATAAAAATACAAGTTTGTATTTAATGTGTTTTTTTGGTAGGTTTCTTCAGTTTTTGGCGTGGCAATTTGGCCAATGTTATCCGATATTTTCCAACACAAGCTCTTAATTTTGCATTTAAGGACAAATACAAACAACTTTTCATGTCTGGAGTTAATAAAGAAAAGCAGGTAAGTACATTTTAATATCTATTATTTTCTAAGGAATAGTTGAATTTGCCTTAGCCTATGATGTTTTATTTGGGAGGAGGTGCTGAGTGGTAGAAGAAATAATAATTAAAACATATACATGTTATAATCACTATTCTTCTATACTAGGAGAGCTCCAAAACAATCAACAGATCTGTATTCCTATATATCTGAGGTAATTAATCTCCTAAAGAAGTACATTATTTCATTTTTATGACTAAGGCTCTATTTAGGTGAGATTAAAGTACATAGGAATATCAAATCAAACAAAAGAAAAGAAAATTAAAGTTGGAGGATTCTTTTTTTTTTTTATTGAAAAGGTACTTTCTCTTTTCAAGGTAATCACTCCCTTGATTACAGAATTTCAGTTTCAAAATTTCCTATTTGTATGAACTATATGTCATTTGTTTAGATTTCTATTTGTTTTGTTGCTTCCATATACACTGTACCACCTACTTCACTCTTAAGGTCGTCCTTTTACCCTTATAAAGTCTCTCTTCCCCTTTATCCTTTCTCTTTCCCCCAGCAAGCCAACCAACCAATTGAGCTTTCCTAGGAGGTTTTTTATAAAAGCAGCTATTTGTGGAACATTCCTTTGTTGCTGCCTTGTTAAATTTCTTTTCATATCCTTTATTCCCATTTTTTCACAATTTATATTTCTTTTTTTTTAAGATAGATTTATTTATTCATTCATTTATTTATTTATTTTGAGAGAGAGAAGACAACACAAGCAGGAGGAGCAGCAGGCAGAATGAGAGGGAGAAGCAGGCTTCCTGCTGAGCAAGGAGCCTGAGGTGGGGTTGGATCCCAGGATCCTAGGATCATTACCTGAATCAAAGGCAGACCCTTAACCCACTGAGCCATCCAGGCATCCCTCACCATTTATACTTCATTAACAAATGTTAATGGGAGTTTTATCTAATGGGTACAGGGTTTCTATTTGGGATGATGAGGTTTGGAAGTAGAGAGTAGTGATGTATTGGTTTTTTTTTAATTATTTTATTTCATTATTTGAGAGAGAGTACAAACGGGGGAGGAGCAGAGGGACAAGAAGACTTCCCATGAGTGGGCAGCCCAACTTGGGGCTCCATCCCAGAGATCCAGTACCATAACCTGAGCCAATGTCGGGTGCTTAACCGACTGAACCACCAGGCACCCCAAGAAGAGTGATATTTTTATGTTATTGTGAATGTACTTAGTATCACTGAATTATACACTTAAAAATAGCTAAAGTCAGGGGCACTTGGGTGGCTCAATGGGTTAAGTGCCTGACTCCTGGTTTCGGCTCAGGTCATGATTTCAGGGTCCTAAGGTAGAGCCCCAGGTTGGGCTCCATGTTCAGCGGGGATCTGCATGAGATTTTCTCTCTTTCTCTCCCCTTGCCCCTTCCCCTGCATGATTTTTCTCTCAAATAAATAAATAATTTTTTTAAAGACTAAAATGATAAGTTTTATGTTATGTATATTTTATAATTTTTTAAAGAACAAACTTGATAACATGTAGCAACTTTGGAAGCTAAGTGAAAAAAAAATATCAAAATTTGCTTTCTGATTTCATTTATATAACATTCTTGAAATGTTAAAATCATTGAGATAAAAATAATGTAATGGTTGCCAGAAGAGAGGGAGGTGGTTATGGCTTTAAAAGGGTAGCATCGAGGGGCGCCTGGGTGGCTTAGTGGGTTAAGCCTCTGCCTTCGGCTCAGGTCATGATCTCAGGGTTCTGGGATTGAGCCTCATATCGGGCTCTCTGCTGAGCAGGGAGCCCGTTTCCCCCTTTTCTCTGCCTGCCTCTCTGCCTACTTGTGATCTCTGTCTGTTGAATAAATAAATAAAATCTTTAAAAAATGTAATAAAAGGGTAGCATTGAGAGATCTTTATCACGGAACTATTGACTGTGGCAGTGGTCACATGAATCTGCATATGTGATAAAATTGCATATATTTAAACACACACACAAACAAATAGATGTAAAATTGGTGAAATCTGAATAAGTTTTTATCAGTGTTGATTTCCTCTACTATAGTTATGCTAGATATTAGGGGAAATTAGTTGAAGGGTTTATAGACTCTCTATCACTTCTTAGGATGCATGTGAATCTGCAATTATTTAAAAATAAGAAGTTTTAAAAAAATAACCATGGTGGGGGGATGTCTGGGTGGTTCAGTCAGTTAAGCATCAGACTCTTAATCTTGGCTCAAGTCCTGATCTCAAAGTTGTAAGTTCAAGCCCCATGTTGGGCTCCACGTCCAGCTCCATTATTACTTTAAATAATAATAACAACCACCACCATGATGGGAGCTATATGCCTACTATATACTGTTTCACTGAATTTTCACCTCACTCTTTGAGGTAGTTATTTTTATCTTAGATGTAAAGCTAAGGAAAGCAAGACTCAGAGGTGAGAGCACTTGTCCAAGCCATTTGTTCAGGTCTTTCTAACTCCCAAACTTAGATCCTTCAACTGGACTCTTTCTCTGTCAACTGAGGTGACTACACTGAGTGAAACTTAGCTGAGCCTGGGTACAAAATGTTTCTCTGCCCCCTTTTAGTAGCTTCTAATATAACCCTTGACAGGGAAGACTAGAACTTCTTCTAGCTCTTTCTTGCCCAGACAAACTTTGTTAGAAACAATTTCGCTTCTAGAGCATTTGTTCTTCAGTGCATCATTGAGTCCATTAACACGATTATCTATTTGTCTACAGAATAAACAAGATTATTTTCCTCCAAAACCCTCAGATTCTTTCAAACTCCTCTCCCTCCCTGACTCTTCTCTTTGCCCTCTCCTTTTATGATATAGTAATATCTGAAATTACTGACTTACAATAATTGAAACTCTCACTTATACTGATGTACCACCTCCTTTGGGTCTGTTTTATTTTCAAGCATAATTTTGAAGGGATAGATTTTTTTTTGTTATACAAACACTTGCAAGATTATGATTCAACATAGATACTTCCTGTCTCCCTCTCCTTGCTGCCTTCAGTCTTTCCTCCTTCCCTCTTCCTTTCTTTGGTCAGAAAGTTGGCGATACTACTTAAACATGTTCTGCCTGCCTGTGTCATTTTTTCCAAAGCCCCACTTCCACTGTCAGAAGTGTCATAGTTTGAGTAATAAATTTTATGATAATCCACGCAGAAAGTCATTGATCTGCCTTCCCGGGATCCATGAATGTTTAAAGAATACCTTAAACCATTAAAAGTGTGTTTATACATACGTGGTTTTTATTGGAAGAGGATCTATTGATTGCAACAGTCTTAAAGAAGACTGAGACCTAAAAATAGTTATTTAATACCTTTTCCATTTCTGTCCTTACATAGAATTTTAGAGTTAGATTCCCAAGAAACAGACTTTGGTCCAACTCATTTTTTCTACCAGGTTACAGATTATCTATTAGATTATGGATTAGCTATCCTGGGGTCAGATGTAATCTCCTGATCTAATTATCTCTGGGTGATTATGAAACATGTCTACCCATACAAAACCTAGGAGTTTCACTGAAAAGGAGCCATGATAGTCTGAGGACAATACGTGGTATTACCAGTACCTCATTAAGTAGATATTTATTGAATGCATTACCATTACTTTGGGCAAGGCCCGTAACTTGTTTCGTAAAATAAACAGATGAATTAAGAATCTTGGCTTCAAAAAAGTGCAAACAACCAAAATGTCCATGAACTGATGAATGGGCAAATAACATGTGGTAACTTCATATAATGGAATTTTATTTGGCAATTAAAAAAGGGGGGTGCCTGGGTGGCTCAGTCAGTTAAGCGGCTACCCTTGGGCTCAGGTCATGATCCCAGCATCCTGGGGATCGAGCCCTGCATTAGAGAGCCTGCCTCTCTCTCTCTCCCTCTACCTCTACCTGCCGCTCTGCCTACTTGAGTTCTCTATCTCTCTGTCAAATAAATAAAATCTTTTTACAAAAATGAAATACTAATACCTGCTACCACATGGATGAACCTTGAAAATATTATGTTAAAAGAAAGAAGTCAGTCACAAAAGACTACATACTGTGTTATTCCATGTGTAGGAAATGTCCATAATAGGCAAATCTATAGGGACAGTAAGTAGCTTAATGGTTACCTCAGACTCAGGGGCATGGGGAGGATGTGGAGTGACTTCTGGTCACTCCATTGGTATAGGGCTTTTTGGGGGGAGCTGATGAAAATGTTTTGAAACTGATAATGGTTGAACAATCTGAAAATATTAACAATCCATTGGATTGTATGGCAAATTTACATTGGTAAATTGTATGGTGTATAAATACATCTCAGTAAAACTCTTAAATGATAATAATCCTGACTCTCAGAAATTTATGGTCTACATGAGGTAAGATAAGACATGTATATAAATACTTATAAATTGAAAGTAGGAAGTGATTGTAAATACTATTTAAATTGAGAATCTAGAACATGTTGACATATTTTACATATTGGTCACAGGATTCACTTCTAATTCTCTTAAGAGCTGAAGTATTTATGGAAAGAAATGATTACACATAGATTTGGGTAGGTTTAGAGATCAGAGGTTTCATGGAAGAAGTTGAATTTGAATTAGAGTATAAATTAGTAACTTTTTGTTTAAAAAAGTTAGGAAAGTCTTTCTAGGCCAAGAGAAAATTGAGAGTTCCAAAGCTATATGAGACTTAAAAACTATTGTTAGAAATAAAGGGCAGAGAATAAAACAAGAAACTGAACTTGATTAGAATATTATTCATTTTAATGTATTTTAAATGGTTACAGTGGCCTTCAAAAGATTTTCTATAACCACTCCAATTCAAATATTCTTCTCCAGTAAGCTCTAGATGTTGAAAAGCAGTTTATTGGACCAAGCAGGGCACATTTAAAATATTTATGAAAAAGAACCTCAACAATCCATGTGAACCAGTAGATCAATAAGGCCTAAGTTACACACTGCTCAACTATATTATAATTGATTTCTGCTAATTTTCATGTTAGCAGCTGAAAATACTATATTTTTTGAGCTGTTAAATTTTGAGCTGCTTAAATATCTACTAAAATTGCAAAGTAAAATTATAGCATTATGAAGTATTATTGCCCCATACCAAAAAAAAAAAGGGTACAACTAAAGCCTCCATAGATCCCTGACATTTTAACCATAATACGAATTATTAACAAAAAATTTATATAGTCTAAAGAGACGATTATCATATGTGGCCTTATTTGCTAATTTGGGCTACTTTTGCTAGAGACAATTAAAATATGTTGGAATTTCTTTATATCAGCACTTAAACTGTATCTCCCATACTGCCTGGAAAGAAACAAAGGCTTCATGGACATGAAGGGAAATATTTTGGATAATATGATACACATTATTACAGACGTTTACTTTAAAAGAGCAGTTTATAAATCTGACTTTTTAACCTTCATAAAAATAAGACTTTTAGGGGCACCTGGGTGGCTCAGTGGGTTAAAGCCTCTGCCTTCAGTTCAGGTCATGATCTCAGGGTCCGGGGATCGAGCCCCGCATCGGGTTCTCTGCTCAGGGGGAGCCTGCTTCTTCTTCTCTCTCTGCCTGCCTCTCTGCCTACTTGGATCTCTGTCAAATAAATAAATAAAATCTTAAAAAAAAAAATAAGACTTTTAAACAGATTCTACAGTTTAATAACCACTTTTTAATTAATGTGTTTCAGTTCTGGAGGTGGTTTTTGGCAAACCTGGCTTCTGGTGGAGCTGCTGGAGCAACATCCTTATGTGTAGTTTATCCGCTAGACTTTGCCCGAACCCGATTAGGTGCTGATATTGGAAAAGGTACAGGATTTTCAAAAATACTAACTCTCCCTTCTTTGTATTTTGAGTGAAGCATTATTTATTGTAGAGTTTGCTATAATGACAGCATGAAATACATTCTAAAAATCTTACCCTCAACTAAATGGTAGAGTCTTGAGACTAAAGATTACTACTTTTTTCTTTTCCCTAGAAAGAAGGAAGGGGAAGGCCAGCACTGTGATATCAAGAGAGCAAATGCAAAGACTTCTTTTAACTCACTTCCAGTTTTTTCCTAGAGAGCCACCTCTTACATCCCTCCCTGAACTTATTCCTGTTTCAACTATGGCTCTTCCCTAGGTTACATATACAGCTCTTATCCTAGAGATTCCCTTTGCCTCTCACCTTACTTATTTTATGTATCACATCTTTCTGTGTTTTTGTTATATTCTTGTTTTGGTAGATTATGCTCTTTAATAGCTTTCTGAACTTTTTGAGAAGAGTGTATAGGAGATACATTGAGATACTGCATGTCTAAAAAAAAATCTGTTTTACCCTTTTACTTAATATTTGGCCATATGTAAAATTATACTTTAAAGTTACTTTGTTTCACAATTTTGAAAGCATTTTTCTGGATTCTTGTTTCTAAGATTGCTCTTAAGAAACTGATTTCCTGGGGTGCCTGGGTGGCTGAGAGAGTGGGTTAAGCCTCTGTCTTTGGCTCTGACGTGGTCTCAGGGACCTGGGATCAAGCCCTGTTGAGCTCTCTGCTCAGCGGGGAGTCTGCTTACCCTTCCCTCTCTGCCTGCTTCTCTGCCTACTTGTGATCTCTCTCTCTCTCTCTCTGTCAAATAAATAAAATCTTAAAAAAAAAAAAAAAAAAGAAAGAAACTGATCTTCTAACTGCTAATTCTTTTGTATGTGACTTTTTTTTCTTTTTAATTACCTTATGTCCCTGATGATCTTGACATTTCACAATGGTATATCTTGTGAGGCTTTTTCAGCAATTGTGGAAGTAGCTCAATTGGCCCCTTTCAGTCTAGAGCCTTGTGTTCAGTTCTGAGGATGGCAGAGGAGTAAGTCACTTGGCAGCTCAAGGATGAGGTTTTGAGCATCCAGATGCTACTTTGTTTTCACTGCAAGAGCAATACTTTTCTTTTTTTAAGATTTTATTTATTTATTTGACAGAGATCACAAGTAGGCAGAGGGGCAGGCAAAGAGAGAGAGGAAAGCAGGCTCCTTGCTGAGCAGGGAGCCCGATGGGGAGCTTGATCCCAGGACCCTGAGATCATGACCTGAACCGAAAGCAGAGGCTTAACCCACTCAGCCACCCATGTGGCCCCAAAAGAGCAATACTTAGTTCTTCTAATTTTTAAGTCTTTCTGAGGTTATTGGTGTAAAATGGCTTGCTTTTCTCTCTGCAGGAACATAGGTTTCAGCTTTTTCTGCTCTGAGTTACTCCTCCTCCTCCTTTCCATTTTGCTAAAATTTGTGGTTTTCATTCTCTGCCATGTACTGTTCTTGCCTATATGGCTTTAAACCTGTTTTGTTCTTTTATTACCATTTTAGTGGAATTTCCCAAGAAAGCAGAGATTTATTCAACAAATACTTGTGTCCCTGCTGGGACCAAGGCGTGCCTCAGATATAAGATGAGAGACATACACATAGACACCCCATATAAAACATGGAGCTCGGAGCGCCTGGGTGGCTCAGTGGATTAAACCTCTGTCTTTGCCTCAGGTCATGATCTCAGGGTCCTGGGATCGAGCCCCGCATTGGGCTCCCTGCTCGGCAAGGAGCCTGCTTTTCCCCTCTCTCTCTGCCTCCCTCTCTTCCTACTTGTGATCTCTCTCTCTTTCTTTCTCTGTCAAATCAATAAATCAATACATCTTTAAAAATATTTAAAAAAACATGGAGCTCATGGCTCAGGTACTTTATGGTCTAGGGGAAGACACAAGTAATGAAAAAATGAATGAATGGCCAAAATATACTGTCATTTAGCAATAAATGACATACAAAAATATTTAGGAGCAGGGAATGACATCAGTTTTAGATAAGTTGGTTAGAAAAAATGTCTCAGAAGTCGTAGCAGTTTGAGCAAAGATGAAAATAATGAGTTCCATCTAACATGTTCAACTGGCAGTTTCAATTTTCTTGTTATTGTTAAGAAAGTGACAAAAATTCCTGCATCTTGTTTTTAGTTCTGTAGTTTTCTGTCAGAATTGGGAGAATTTAGTTTATTTTGAAGACTATATTTTATATACAATATTTTTAAAATATTGTCAAGGAGTTCTAGGTGAAGGGAAAATAAAATTAAAACCAGCAAACACTATTAAAATATAACTCATCTAAAATGTTAATGATTCTTAAAGTTGGTAGTTTTTTTTTTTAATTTTTAATTTTTTATTAACATATAATGTATTATTAGCCCCAGGGTACAGGTCTGTGAATCGCCAGGTTTACACACTTCACAGCAGTTACCATAGCAAATACCCTCCTCAATGTCCATAACTGGTAGTTTTTAACTTTGTCTTTTTACTGTGTCTGTCTTTCGCCTTTCAACTGAAGCAAGTCATAGAATTTTTCATTCCCAAGTGTTTTCTGAATTCCAATCAGTAGCTTCTGGTAATTTTATTGAAATGTTTTAAGCCAGTCAAATTGCTTGAATTAGATTGTTTTTATAAGAGATTAATATTTTCAGTTAAAATCTTTTAAGATATTTTTGAAACCTTAATTCTCTTTAAATAAATGGGAGGATTTTGATTTGTGTCCATTTTTATTAGAAAAGTTTCTAAATGGCAGTTTAAGAAGATACTTTAAATCTGTGAGATTAATTTACTTTGATTAAAGTGTTTATCTGATATATAATGTATATAATGTTGCTAATACATTTTAAATGGCTTTATTTTAGGTCCTGAAGAGCGACAATTCAAGGGTTTAGGTGACTGTATTATAAAAATAGCAAAATCAGACGGAATTGTTGGTTTGTACCAAGGGTTTGGTGTTTCAGTTCAGGGTATCATTGTGTACCGAGCCTCCTATTTTGGAGCATATGACACAGTTAAGGTAATTTGAGGACTTAACTGGTATATACTAAATACATGGTTTGTTTCTTTTTATTGTCTTAACTAGTAGTTTATTCAGCTATGAACTTTTGCTTTTAATTATAGAAATCAAAATAAATGATGAAATAAGAAACATTATAGAATCTCTTTAATTGTGACTTTGCCATAACCTTATTGAATTATAATTCTATTATGGATCTGACTTTAGATATAAAACATAAACACAAACATTAAGTTTTTGTGCTGTTTGCCACTGACAGACTCACTATACATCATGTTGCAAATAGAAAATCTGCTAATTAATTAGCCTTACATCATAATTAAATCAAATCTTTAGCATATAGAAAGGCATCTTCTAACAGTTTTTCTGATTTTACATTCACTTCATTATCACTTTCTTACATGAGGATAATCAGCTTACCATCTCATCATTTTAAAAAGCAGGCAAGGCATAACTAATTAGTTAAATGTAATAAATGCTTCTAGAGCTCAGTTATCAGTTGGGTTTTATTAGATTCTATATTGTATTCTCCAGGTTGTTCTGCAATTTGCCTTTTCATTTCAGATTTTAACAGTATTTCCATAAAGTAGGAAAGAGGAAAATTGTAATAATGGTTACCGTATTTTGAGTTACTACTTAGTTCTAGGAACTTTGTTAAATACTTCCTAGCAATATCCTAGGATAGCTTTTAGTATCTCCATTTTAAAGATAACCTAGGAATAGTTAAGTAATTTGTGTTAAGTGGCAAACAAAAATCCCATGCTCACAGTCTCTTACAAAAGGAAGCAGGGAAATTAATATTAGTAGTATTTACTAGATAAGATTAAAACTTGAGGGAAATTTATATGTTTTACATATTGTCTTGGCCTTCCCTCATTAGTATGAATGTAATTATAGATTATTTTTATTGTGGTCTGGACATGTTATTTTCAGTTTCTTGTGTATTTTTTAGACAGATTAATGGAAATTAACAAGTTCTTATGTATATTTAGTCATGGAAAATTTTATGTATGCTCTCCCTCTGTTTTTCTTTATTATTACCTGTAGTAGTTATGAAATTTAGAAGTGTTTCTTCACTAGCTTAGAGCTTTAAAGATGTTTATTAAATACCTGTTAATGATAATATCAGGCATTATTTAATTATTTTTCAACTATGAAGAAGAGCTAAGAACTTGTTTGGTCACTGGCAGCTATTTCCCTTACTGTTTGCCATTAATAACAAATCTCTGGTAATAGCAACTATGCTTTCTTTTTTCAGATATGCTTTTAAAGTAAAGCCATGTGTGGCATATTTCTTTCTTATTGATCTCTTGATACTGTTTTAATCTTTCCACATTAAATCCAACTGTGTTTTATTGCATTTTGAGTATAATAGAACCCTCTTGCATTATAGGAGTTATCCTTTGACTTAAGAATTTAAGATATTTTGGAAATTGAGATTGTTACTTGATATGTTGATTTCTTTTCTAGGGCTTATTACCAAAACCAAAGGAAACCCCATTTCTTGTCTCCTTTTTCATTGCTCAAGTTGTGACCACATGTTCTGGAATTCTTTCTTATCCCTTTGACACAGTTAGAAGACGCATGATGATGCAGGTATTTTATATTATTTGTGAGTTTAATTGAATTTTCCAATATCCTTGATATTCAAGTATAATTTATTCAAATTTTAGAGAAATTCTGGCTGAAAGGCAGGTCATCTGTTTTATTTACTTAAATAAATGTGTGCTGTGCTCTGTCTTATATCCTTTCCTATCCCAAAACAGCCATCATCCAGCAAAACTTTCTTCTTCTTCTATTATCAGAATAGAAATGCCCTCCACTCCTGTAACGTATTGTTTGAAAGGTGGAGGGGGGTGACAGGGATGGGAAGAGTGTGTCTATCCTAAATGAATATTAGGGTAAGTAGATCAAACCCTGTCACAAGCCACTGCCATATGTCGTTTTAGTTGTAATATATTTTAACAAAAGTAAATAATTCTCAATTCCAAGGATGAAAACTTGTTTAAAATTCTGTGTGTTCTAAATATAAATCTCTGGGGTGCCTGGGTGGTAGCTGGTTAAATGTCTCTTTGTTTCTGCTTAGGTATTGATCTCAGGGTCGTGAGCTTGAGCTCTGTGTTGGGCTTAAGACTCTCCCTCTCTCTTCCTCTGCCCCTCTTCCCTGCTCTTTCTCTCTCAAATAAATAAATAAAAAAATAAATACATATAAATCTCTAAATCAAAATTTTGATACATTCAGTCTTCATTGATGTTATTTGTTACATTCATTTATTCAGCAAATATTTAAGTGCCTAATATATGCTAAGTTATGACAACCCAAATAAAAATAAGGTGGAACCTGCTTCTAAATTCATAGCATAGCACTGAATGCATATGGTTAATGGTTTAAATAAAAATGTGCAGGGGCACCTGGGTGGCTCAGTGGGTTAAGCGTCTGCCTTCGGCTTGGGTCATGATCCTAGGGTCCTGGGATCGAGCCCCACGTTGGGCTTTCTGCTCAGCAGGGAGCCTGCTTCTCCCTCTCTCTCTGCCTGCCTCTCTGCCTACTTGTGATTTCTCTATCAAATAAATAAATAAAATCTTAAAAAAAAAAAAAAAAAACAAGAAATATGCATAAGTTCCAGGAACGCAACAGAAGGATACCTAAATGCTTAAAGTGATCAGATGTAGCCCCTTGGAGAGCTAAATCTCTATAAATAGATTTTTTCTTTAGACAGAGGATATTCTAAGCAGAGGGGAAAAAACATACGTAGATGTACAGTTTGAGTAGCAGATGATAGGGTTCGTGAGGGCAATTGGAAATAAAAATAATGAGGCCAGAAAGCTAGAATAGTAATATAATGCTTATTGTGTTCCAGATATTTTCCTAAGCATTTTGCACTTTAACTCATTTAATTCTCAAAACAATACTATGAGGTGTAGTTACTGTCATTATCCTCATCCTCATTTTATGTCTACAAATTGGTCCTGGAGAACCCTGTAGGCCACATGAAAAGGTAAAGCATACCTATTATATTATTCACTTATAGACTGTTTTTAAAGTTACTCCTTTTATATGTGTGTTTCCTCTTGATCTGTATCTAGCTCTAGTTTAATACATTGAAAAACCTTTTTAAATTGAAAATTAATTTGCATACAGACTGGATTAGGTGAATGGTACTGTATTGATGTTATATTTTCTGATTTTGTTAACTGTACTTTGGGTTTGCAAGAAAATAATCTTATTTTTAGAAAATGCACACAGAAGTATTTAAAGATAAGGGACATGATAGTCCATAACTTACTATCAAAATAATTCAGAAAAAAATTGTGATTGTATGGGGTTTTAGATACATGTGTATATTACTAGGACTGCCATAATGAAACAACAGAGATTGGGTGGCTTCAGCAACAGAAATTTTTTTCTCACAGTTCTGGAGGCTATAAGTCTGAGTCAGGGTGTCCAGCAGGGTTGATTTCTTCTGATGGCTTCTCTCCTTGGCTTGTAGATAGCTTTCTCCTTGTGTCTTCCCATGGTCCTTTTTTTTTGTTTCTCTTCTTACAAAGATAGCCAAATTGGATTAGGGCCTACCCTGACAAGATTATTTAATCTTAATTACTTTTATAAAGATCCTGTCTGATGAGTAGATAAAGAAGATATAATACGTATATACATTGGAATATTACATAGCCATCAAAAATGAAATCTTGCCATTTACAACGATGTGAATGGAACTAGAGGGTACTATGCTAAGTGAAATAAGTCAGTCAGAGAAAGACAATTATCATATGATCTCTCTGATATTTATGAAAACTGAAACAAGACAGAGGATCATAGGGGAAGAGAGGAAAAAGTGAAACAAGACAAAGCCAGATAAGGAGACAAACCATAGGAGATTCTTAATCATAGGAAACAAACGAAGGGTTTCTGGAGGGGAGACGGGGAGAGGGATGGGGTAACTGGGTGATGGACATTGGGGAGGGTATGTGTTGTAATGAGCACTGGGTATTTTGTAAGGCTGATGAATCATAGACCTGTACCTCTGAAACAAATAATATACTGTAAATATATACATATATATATACATACATATGTACATACATACATATATACCCTGTCTCCAAATATAGTAACATTCTGAGGTGCTGGGGATTGGGACTTCAATATATGAATTCTGGGGTGATACAATGCAAACCCATAATGGTATTTTAATTTTTCTATTTTCATTTCTTTGTTAAACCCAAGTACAAAAGCTAATCTATATGTACACTCTGAAGTTGTGTGTTGTTGTTGTTGTTTTTTACACACAGGTATATAATCTATGAGTAATACTAGGTTTTTTTCCTCTTATCAATTCTTGTATCTTTTATTTCCTTTTCTTGCCTTTCTGCACTGGCTGAGACCTATGATTCAGTGTTACTGTATTAAAGAAGTAATAACTAACAATCTTTTTGCTAGTCTTAATAGGGATGCCTTCAAAGTTACATCATTTAATGTTAGCTGTCTGGTTTTTGTAGTTATCCTTTATCATATTATGACTGTTCCTTTCTGTTTTGGGTTACAACAGTTTTTAATCATGAATGGTGATTCTGTATATTTGTTGAGATGATTTTCTGTATCTTGAGATGATTTCATTTTTCTTTTTCCATATGTTAATAAATTACATTTATCTGTTTTCCAAAGCTAAACCAACCATATATGTCTGGTATAAACCCATCTTAGTCATTATGTATTGTATTTTGTATTTTTAGCTGGGTTTGATTGGCTAGTTTTTGTTCAGGAGTTTTGCATTGTTTCAGTGACTTTAGTTTGTTATTTTTCCTTCCTGTATTGTCCTAGCCTAACTTTGATATCAAGGCTTGTAAAAACTTTATATATATAAAATATATAGTGGAGTATTCCACTTTTTCTCTTTTCTAGAATAACTTCTGTAAGATTGGAATTAAATTGAATATTTAACGAGCTCACATATAAAGCTATCTGGACACATGGTCTTCTATATGAGGATTTTCAACAACTGATTAGATTACTTAAGTGAATTTCATATATTATTCTAATGTTTTATTTTTTATTCTGTTGGTAAATTATACTTTTTAAGGAACTTGTCCATTTCTTCTGAGTTTTCAAAATAGGCATCATGAAGTTGTTAATATCATCTTAATCTCTGGATCATCTACAGTGATGATACCTTTGATGTTTCTAATAATTTTGGAACATTTTCTTGTTTTTCCTCAAACAGTGTTTCTAGAAATTTGTCAGTAAGGTATTTCAAATAACTAACTTTGACTTTGCATGCTTTCTGTTGTATTTATTTCCTATTTCCTTAATTCCATAATTTCTGCTGGCTACTTTCTTATTTCTACTTTCTTTTGGTTTAAAAATGTTCAGGTTGCTCATTAATTTTCAGCTTTTCCTTTCTAATATTTCAAAGTCATTAATTTTCTTATAATTTACCACTCAAGCTGCATCTTGCAAATTTATTAAGGAGTTTTATGGTTATTATTAGGTTTTAAATATCTTCTAAGATGTGTTTTTCTTAGTATCTAAACAGTTGATAGTTTACTAGTTATCTTTTTTGCTGTCAGTTTCTCATTTAACTGCAATGTTGTGAGAGGGTAAATAATAGTATGTGATAACCATCTTTTGAAGTTTGTTAAGCCTAATATATGATCAGTTTTTAGGTGGGCCAGAGAAGTATGAGTATTCTTCAACCACTGGGTACAATATTCTATATATGCCCATTAATGCAACATACTTATTCAACACAGTGTTAATTTTATATGTCCTTAGTGCTGAAAAAAACTATCTTAAGATGAGAGATAGCAAAATAATGGCAAACTATTTGTCTTCCTTTGTATAGAGTGGTGAGGCGGAACGGCAATATAAAGGAACTTTAGACTGCTTTGTGAAGATATACCAACATGAGGGAATCAGTGCATTTTTTCGTGGTGCCTTCTCCAATATCCTTCGTGGTACAGGGGGTGCTTTGGTGTTGGTACTATATGATAAAATTAAAGAATTCCTTAATATTGATATTGGAGGTAGTTCATCAGGAGATTAAGAAACACATGTATTTAACTTGTTAAACATACAAATTATATAGCTGCCATTTGTGTACGATTTGATAGAGTGTTATTACTGTCAGTATTTTTTAGAATGCTAATTCTACAATAAAGCATATGCTTTTTCAAGGATTTTAGATACTAAAAATCAGATAAATGTGGGTTTCCTTCCTACTTAGACTCAAACCTTAATGAGACATTTGACTTTAAGTAGTATGTGTTATTTCTATTAGTTTAAAATCCTTTTCTTTTGTAATGAAAATTAAAATATATACTAAAATCGAAGAAATGAAAGTATATTCTTTTTAAATGCTCTTCTCTTAATATAACTGCCTTCTCATCTTTTAAAATCATATGATATGACAAATATTTCTTAAAAGCTTATCAGGAGATGTCATTATATTTATGGGCAGAAGTAAACTTTCTTCTACAACATCTCTATTAAGACAGCTCAGGTATTACTATGTATAATTTATGTTACCATATACCTGTTATAAGATAGATTCTAGATCTGATCATAAATGACTTTTGACACTAATGAGTTTATGACACTATAAACATGTTGGTGGAAAAGAAAAGATATAAAATGGTGTGTCTGCTTTTATCTTTAAAATAAAAAAATCTGACTAATGTTAATATATCTTGGAACAAAAAATATACCTTAGAAAATTAGTTTGTGTGCTGTGTATTGATAATAAAGTTTAAAACTGTTATAGATGAGCTTTTTTCCTTGATTCTAGCTTCATTAATAAGCAGAGAGTAACAAAATTTTTGCCAGAATTCGGAATTGACTTAAAGACAGAAAACAGGGTTTCCAAGGCTTTATATAAGAGTCTGTCTTGTCTTTTCAGAAATGTTGTAGAAGATAGTACATTTGAAATCCCTAAGATTTTAACATTTTAGCGGGTAAAGGAATGTTAAACTAGAGGGGATAAACTATAGAGAGAGATTTTTGGAGGCTGTGAATGAACAGAAATGGAGCCAGCTGAACTTCTGGTGCACAGTGGCAAAAGTATAAATATTCATCTGTTTTGGTGAGTTTAACATTGTGTTCTCACAGCAAGGTTTGCTGGGGGGGGGGAAGACAAAAATAATATATATCCAATAATTATAATATGGTATGAAAATATCTGATTTCTATTGGTGGGAAAAATCACATACTATTAATACTACTGTAATTTGTGGGGTGCCTGGGTGGCTTAGTCAGTTAAGTGTACAACTCTTGATTTTGGCACAGGTCATGATCTCGGTTCTGGGATTGAGCCTAGTGTTGGGCTTCACACTCAGAGTCTGCTTGAGATTGTCTCTCTCCCTCTGCTCCTCCCCCCACTCACACTGTCTCTCAAAATAAAATCTTTTTAAAAATATGACTGTGTTTATTTGTGTTTATATTCAAAATTGAAAGAAATGTTAAATTTTAGTTAAAGGTTAGTTCAAAACAATCCCTGTTTAATTCTACCTATGGATCCTTTGAGGATATGGGGACCCCCTCCCCAAGTTAAAGAACACTTGTCCTAGAACATTGTACTGATTTGTATAATCAAAGTTGGGTCTCTGGCTAATCTGTGTTGCCACTGACAGGAAAAGAGAAAAATAAATCACAGGAGGTGGAAGAAATTTTAACCAGGAAAGGTGTGGAAGTTGCACATGTTGAATATACATATTAGTGACTTCAGTCACATGGCCATACTTAGTTATAAAGAGGGTGGGAAATATAGTCTGCAGTTCAGCAGCCATATGTACAAGACAAAATATTAGATTTTGAAAGACTGTTAGTAGTCTTCCACAGTCTCTTAAGTAACATTTTTGTATCCATTCTCACCGTCCTCTAATCCATTCTTAACACTGCCACCAGAGTATTTTTTAAACTCTCAATCTGATCATGTCAGTCTCCATATATTTCAGTGTTTCTGAGTAAGTTATAGTACTACTTCCTGGCTTGCAGGTCATCAGCATTGGGCAAGGTTGGGGGGCAGTTTTTGCAAGTAACTTAGGAGTCCATATGCCAATTAAAAATGAAAATAGAATTTTAAAGTGGGATTTTATGTATATGTAGCAATTTTGTTTATATATGTACAAGTTTAGGGGATTAGCAAAATACAAGATTGCATTGAAATATTCTTGAACTCATGGTAGTACATGGACATCCTATTTCAATAAAAGCTTTTAAAAAGTTACTTTGAGAGGCATAGCTTTTGTTACATTAAAAACGTGTCTACATTCTTGAAAAGGTAAATGGCTAGCCTGCAGGATAAATGAAAGACTTCTTATTCTTACTGTGGAATACAAGATCCTTTGTGCTCTAGCTCTAGACTTCAGCTGTGTATCACATCTGTCCTCCTAGGCATTACAGGCTTACCAGTAACTTCTGATCCCCAAACACAACATGCTTTTTGATGCCTCTGCCAGTGGACCTTATTTTTCAATGTCATTTATCTTTTTTGTACTTTTTTTTCCCTCTTTGCTCATTAGCTCGCTCCTTTTCATTATCTACCTTGAAAGTTACTTATTTTTTTAAGGCGTAATTCTAAAGTTGCCTCCTCTGAGCTCTTCCTGCTTCAAAGGATCCCTCCCTTGACAGACAGTCCCATTTCTAGCCCTTCAAACACAGAAGTTTCTAGACTTCAATGCAAATCTCTACCATAGCATTTATTATTAGGGTGAATTTCCTACTTATCTCACAAGAATTTATTGTACACTATTTAGTTCAACGCCTTGACTAGTTTTGAAGTATACAAAAACAAATACATCCTATACTCTCATAATCTTGTAAAGGTCATAATTTAGAGCTTATAATCTAGTAAAATGGACAAAACATAACTGGTGGAGAACAGAATGTGGAAAATATCATAAAGGTACAAAATGGTAGCAAAGGAAAGAAACAGTTAACTTGAGGCAGTCTTGGGAGGCCTTGATACCCTTAAACAATATTGAAGGTAAGGTTTTAATAAGGGTGTAAAATTTGAGCTATGTCCCAGAGAAAGACAGTGGTCCAGAAACTTGGTAGAGAAATTTGTCATATTTGAGCAACAGTAAGAGGTCAAGCTGGCTAGGATAAAACAGTTGATGTAGAAAAATGATAGGAAATAGAGTTGGAAAAGTAAGTTGCGGGTCAAACTGTGAGAGGCTTTGAATGCCAGAGTGAAGAATTTACACAGTGGAAGAACCATCGCTAATTTTCTGAACAACTGAATAACAAAGCCAAAGCAATGCTTTAGGAAGACACATTGGCACAGTAAATAGGGAAAAGACTGAATGTGGAGAGACCAGGAAGCAAATTACAGCAATAATCCAGTTGAAGTAGAGATTCTGGATCAAATATTTATCGCAAGTATATGAACTAAATATCTGGCAATGTAGCAGATTGAATTTACACAGATACCCTTTCCCACAAACATAATGAACATATTGGACATGTTGGATATTGGATAAAATATATCCAAAAGAATTTTTTTTAACAAAAATGTCAGCAGCAAGAATACTCAAGGCTAGGAATGTTGCTGGGAGCTAATATTGTATAACATCTCAGAGGAGTCAGAAACATCTACAGACCTTAAGAGTAGTTTCAACACCCTCATGTGGATAGGATTATGAACTTGGGCCCTGGTAAGGTAAGGGAACTGAAACAATACATCATGTGTACTAAAAGCTTGGAAGGAGTGTTTTCTTTTTCTTTTCTTTTTTTTTTTTTTTTTAAGATTTTATTTATTTATTTGACAGAGACATAGCAAGAGAGGGAACACAACCAGAGAGAGTGGGAGAGGGAGAAGCAGGCTTCCCACTGAGCAGGGAGCCCAGCCCGATGCAGGGCTTGATCCCAGGACCCTGGTATCATGATCTGAGTCAAAGGCAGATGGTTAATGACTGAGCCACCCAGGTGTCCCTTTTAAAAAAATTTTTTAAGAGTTAAGCATATGGCTATTCCCATATGCTTTCTTTTTTGTTTATTTCAATTTTATTTAAATTCTAGTTAGTTAAAATATAATGTAATATTAGTTTCAAGAGTAGAATTTAGGGATTCATCACTTACGTATAACAGCCAGTACTTATCACAAGTGCCCTCCTTAATACCCATCACTTATTTAACCTATCCCTCTTCCCACCTCCCCTCCAGCAATCCTGTTTTTTTCTCCATTTTAAGGAGTCTTTTTAATGGTTTACTTCTCTGTTTATCCCCCCTATGTTCATCTGTTTTGTTTCTTAAATTCCACACATGAGTGAGAGACTCTTTTTATTTTAAGAAGAGAGACTAGAAAAATAGGCACCAAACCATAGTAGACAAGTGGATTGACAACCATATCAAAGCAGTGAATAGGGAAAAAGTCATCTATGAGAAATCAAAACAACTAGGCTTCTGCCAGGACACAGTAGAGTTGACCCTTGAACAAACATGGGAGCTAGTGGGGCCAAGACCCTGCATAGTTAAAAATCCATGTATAATTTTTGATTTCCCAAAAACTTAATAGCCTGCTATTGACTAGAATCATTACCGATAACACTTTTCATATTATATGCTGTAATCTAAAGCTAGAGAAAAAAAAGTACTGAGAAAATCATAAGGAACAGAAAATTCACTTATAGTACTGTACTGTAGTTAATAAAACAATCCAGATAAAAGTGGACCTGTGCAGTTCAAATCCATGTTCAAGGGTCAACCGTATATACACATAAGCACTATATGCATGGTATATGAACTCCAAACTGAGAAATTAAAACTGATCTAGGACCAGTAAGACTCTTCAGGGTTCTGACAAATACAAAACATCTCTGGGACACTTCTATGACCCAGGGTACACAAAATCCCTACAGTAAAAGTTGCCTTAGTGAAGATGAATTTATGGTCAAATATTTAAATCTTATGAGGAAGTGAGAAAGTACATTGTGACAGAGTTGGTAGATAAGACAATCAGAATTAGCCCTCAAGAACTAAAAAGGTGATAAGAGACTATAAAATTAGGACATTTAAAACAATAGATCTTTTTAAAGGAGGAGAAATAAGACAGTACAGTATGAAAGAACAGACAAGTTTGAAAACAAACATCTAAAAATAGCAGAGTGCTTGAAATTAAAAATAGATAACAAAAAGAGGCTAAGAATCACAGAGGTTAGAATAAAGAGACCTATATATTCTAACAGGAGATCCAAAAGAAACTGAAAAGAAGGGGTGAGAAGCAATAATCAAAGGAATATCTGAGACTTCTGCAGTACCAACCCTCCCAAAACCCAAAAAACAAAAACAAAAAACCATTCATCCTCAGGTTAACAAAAATCTCAGAATAAATTTTTAGAAATCCACACCTAGACACAACATAATTAGGCTACAAAATATCAAAGAAAAAAGAAAGACAAACTCATGACTTTCAAAGGAACAATATTTAGTCTCAATAGTAATGGAAGCCCAAAGATAAGGGAAGGTAACTAATTTTTTTTAATAATTTTTTATTTTTATTTTTTTACGGTTTTTTTTTTTTAAGATTTTATTTATTTGTTTGACAGAGATCACAAGTAGGCAGAGAGGCAGGCAGAGAGAGAGAAAGGAGGAAGCAGAGCTTCTCTGCTGAGCAGAGAGCCCAATGCGGGGCTCGATCCGAGGACCCTGGGATCATGACCCGAGCTGAAGGCAGAGGCTTTAACCCACTGAGCCACCGAGGCACCCCCTATAATTTTTTATTTTTTTATTCACATATAATGTATTATTAGCACCAGCGGTATAGGTCTGTGAATCGCCAGGTTTACACACCTTACAGCATTCACCATAGCACATACCTTCCCCAATGTCCATAACCCCACCACCCTCTCCCTACCCCCCTAACCCCCCCAGCAACCCTCAGTTTGTTTTATGAGATTGAATGTCTTATAGTTTGTCTCCCTCCTGATCCCATCTTGTTTCATTTATTCTTTTCCTACCTCCCAAACCCCCCACGTTGCCTCTCAACTTCCTCATATCAGAGAGATTATATGATAATTATCTTTCTCTGATTGACTTATTTCACTAAGCATAATACCCTCTAGTTCCATCCATGTCATCACAAATGGCAAGATTTCATTTATTTTGATGGCTGCATAGTATTTCTTTGTATATATATACCACATCTTCTTTATCCATTCATCTGTTGATGGACATCTAGGTTCTTTCCATAATTTGGCTATTGTGGACATTGCTGCTATAAACATTGGGGTGCACGTGCCCCTTCGGATCACTACGTTTGTATCTTTAGGGTAAATACCTAGTATTGCAATTGCTGGGTCATAGGGTAGCTCTATTGTCAACTCTTTGAGGAACCTCCATGCTGTTTTCCAGAGTGGTTGCACCAGCTTGCATTCCCACTAACGGTGTAGGAGGGTTCCCCTTTCTCCGCATCCTCACCAGCATCTGTCATTTCCTGACTTGTTAATTTTAGCCACTGTGACTGGTGAGAGGTGGTATCTCATTGTGGTTTTGATTTGTATTCCCCTGATGCCGAGTGATGTGGAGCACTTTTTCATGTGTCTGTTGGTCATCTGGATGTCTTCTTAGCAGAAATGTCTGTTCATATCCTCTGCCCATTTCTTGATTGAATTATTTGTTCTTTGGGTGTTGAGTTTGCTAAGTTCTTTATAGATTTTGGATACTAGCCCTTTATCTGATACGTCGTTTGCAAATATCTTCTCCCATTCTGTCAGTTGTCTTTTGGTTTTGTTAACTGTTTCGGGAAAGTAACTAACTATCAAGAATTCTAAACATGGCTAAATTATTATTCAAAAATTAGGGAAAAGAAATTTTTTCTTTTCAGAGAACAAACCAGTTCACCACTTAGAGGACTTTATTTAAATAATTACTGAGAGGTACCTGGGTGGCTCAGCTGGTTGGGAGTCTACCTTCTGTTTGGGGTATGATCCCGGGATCCTGGGATTTCATCCCACATTGGGCACCCTGCTCAGTGGGGAGCCTGCTTATCCCTCTCCCTGTGTTCTTTCTCTCTCTCACTCTCTCTTTCTCTCTCAAATAAATGAATATTATCTTTAAAAAAAATTACCAAAATAAAAAACCCAGAAGGAAGGAATGGGATGCAGTAAGCAAAGGACAAATTGGCAAACCTAAATAAGCACTGGCTAAAACACTTTTTGGTGGGGAAAGTGACTTAACTTGATGAGTTTGGGAATAATTAAGCCTCGTTCTCACTTCTCTTGAGAGCCTACATACATTCTGATCCATTCTTTCTTGGATTTTTTCAGGGACAGGCCTCACTGTGGAGCTATGTGTTTTATTATAACTAGGTAAGTCTGCTTAATTCTGGGGTACAGTAATTATAAGCCTATAAGACACATGCATTTCTGTAATACCAGTTTTATCAGTAATAATATTGATTTTTTAAATCTCCATTGCCTACTCTTCTCAGTTGTTTGAAAATTCAGATAGAGATTCAGCCAAAGTGGTATCCAGAAGGAAATTTATGGCTACAAATATACCTATTAGAAAACAAGAAGGACTGAAAACTAATGCTGTAAGTGTTAAACTCATGACATCGGAAAAAAACAAAGTAAACTTAAAAAATATAGAAGGAGATAATAAAGAGCAGATGAAAGATGAAAGAGCAGAAAAAAGAACCAAGAAGAAAAGATTCAAATAAACAATATTAAGAATGAAAAAGTGGATATATAACTACAGAAGAAAGTTTCAAAACTCACAAGTGAATAATCAACTTTATGCTGACAAATGTGAAAACTTAGATGAAATGGTAAATTATCAATAAAAATATAAATATTGATTCAAGAAATAATAGAAAACATAGACTACCACTAAAGAAACTTAACCGGTGGCCATAAATCTCCTAAATTCCAGGTCAAGATGTTTACAGCCTTATTTTACCAAAACTTTGCCAGAGAAAAGAAAAAAGAGAGGAAACCTCTCAAGTTCTATGAGGCTAATATAATCCTGATATCCACAAGATGAGTAAAGAAAGGAAAACTTAATCTTACTTATAAATGTAAACATTCTAAATAAAATAATCATAACCCAAATCCAATATATCTAAAAATAATCAGAATGTCATGGTCTAACTGGTTTGTCCCAGGAACACAAGGATATTAGAAAAATCTATTAATATTCACCACATTAACAAATTAAGGGAGAAGAAAAATGTCATACCAATAGATAAATAACATTTGTTGTTTCAATGTCCACAGATGAGAAAAACTTAGCAACTAGGAAAAGAGGATAATTTTAATTTTTTTCATCATAAGTACAAGTACTTAACATTAGTCACAAGACAAAGATGCTCATTACTGCTCATATTCAACATCAGAGAGTTTAGGCAACATAAGAAAAAACAAGGAGGATTAAAAATGAAGAAAAAAATAGTTGTTTCCTGTGTTTCTATACACAGGAAATTAAAGAAACTCTACAAATGTTAGAATTTATGAGAGTACAGCATGGCTGCTGTATACATGGATCAGTGTAAATAAAGCAGTATAATTCCCATATTCTAGCGACAGTCATAACTACCATTTTTTTTTGCATTTTCAGTGCCAGCAAGGCACTATTGTTACACTTACATTATTTAATCATAAAAAGAGCATAGTAGGTATATTTGTCATCATTTTAACAGATTTTGAACCTAGGACTTGGTGAATTAGGTAATTTGGCAAAGGTCCTAATACTGTTAAGTGAGCCTGGGGCTACACCCCAGGTCTATGTGACCCCAAAGCTTGTCATGCTTTTAGCCACTAGATTCTGTGATTTCCTCCCCAGTTATGTAAAGAATGTGGTGATATCCTCTTGCTCCTGACCTCAACTGTTTCTTTTTACTCTTATGTTTTAAGTGTTCTTTAACAGATGAATCATCCTCATGCCCTCAAATTCTACAGACAGAAAGCATGGATAAATGGTCGTAGGAGAGTTTCAGGATAATTCTGGAAAAAATCTAGATGGTGGCGGGTTCAAAAGGATGCTAGCTGAAGAGGCATCTGGGGAGGAAAGCGAGAGGCCATGAGATGCCCAGTAGGACTGGGGGCCCAGGGTTCTGTTGGGGGCGGCAGTACCCAATCCCTGCTCTGCTCACGCACTGCCTGCTGGGAGGCCCCCCACCCAGTCTAGCCACATCCAAGAAGACCGGCCAGCGTCAATCAGGAGCTTCCTGTCTTCCTCTGTGCTCCTGACACCGGAGAGAGATGGGATTCTTTAATATAGAAAGACTGGAGTCAAAACAATACCATACATTCCAGTCTCCTTAGTATTACCCTTGAAAATGGATTTCATGTTACTCATAACAACAGCTGCAGGAGCTGTAGCCACACTTGCTGCTGCTGCTGTTACCGCATTGATAGTAGTAAAAAGTCTAAGTTTTTTAAAGAGAACAAGTAGGAACGATGAGAGTAGTAAAAAAATCAATTTCAAGACGAAAACAAATAGGAAACACGGAACACATAAAGAATTGGGTGAGAAGGAACAGGAAACACAGAAAGAAGTGAACGAGGAGAAACAAGACAGCCAAACTTTGTAAGTGTAAACTATAATTTGATTAAATTTCGGCTAGACAATGATGCAGATCAAATGAACGCAGACAGCGGGACGACACTAGGCTCCTTTTCTACGGACCAAAGGGCAGAGTCTGGAGGCAATGCACTGTCTTGCCTGGTATCACAGTGTCAGACTTATTTTAATGTCAGCTTTCTGTGAAACTGGTTTTCAGAGGTTAAGGGTTAGTGGAGACTGCATCTTTATAATGGTTTAAAGGAAGTTACAGGAAGGTCAAGTTGTTAGTGTGCTCTTGTTTCGGGGTAGAAGTTTGGTTTTTGCCATTTCAGGCCCTGATAAGGAAAAACAAACCCCTAAAATTTGTTCAGCTGGCTTTCACACAAGAAACTGCGGGAACTGAAATGAAAAGGACTCCTTTCCCTGCGAGCGGAGGCGCCCCTGCAGAAGAGGCGAGGCTGCCGCCGTGCGGCACAATGGGCGCCACCTCACAGAGCTGGGCGCGGCGGGCGGGCGGCAGGACCGCGCGGTCAGACTTCGAGCGCTCCGGCTGCCAGCACATGGGCCCCTCGGGGCGGCGAGGCCGGCCGGTGGGTTCCCGGGCTGCGGGTGGCACTTCGTCGGGAAAGAGAGGCGGTGCAGGCCAGCCATTGCCGGCCTGCGCGTCCCACTTCGAGCAAGCCTAGGCAGTATCCAGCTGCTGTAAAAGGCGTGCCTGTGGTTGCCACAAACAACCCAAAAGGGGTGCTTCAAAACACTCTGGCAACGCGCGGGGTCGGCCGGCTGCCTCTCACCTAACCCAGTCGCAGCTCTCTGAGCTGCCGCGCGATGGCGAGCAAACTCCCTTTGCTTTGCGTCCTCTCCTCCCTGATCCTCCCCGCTCCGCCTTCTCCCTCCCACCCTAGGCTGGCTCGGCCGCCTCCATTTTCCAGATCTTTCTCGAACCCTCGGCTTCTCGGGCAGCCGTTGCCCGAGTACTGACGGAAGCGGCCGAAGTGGAGGCGAGGAGCAGCCTCGGGTGCAGAGCGGCCGCTCGCGCACCTCCCCGGCGGCCGAGCGCGCAGGCGCAGACCTCTGTAACTGCCGGTTGGAGGCGGTCGAACCGCAGTGGAGAGAGACCGAGGCGGCGGAGCCTGCGGCGCGGGAGGCCTCTCTCTCCTCCTCTGGTCCCGGACGCGCTGCCCTAGATTTAATGCGTAGCGACTTCGGGTCATTTCTCCTCTGCTTCTCGTAGGAGTCCCAATTCTTGGAGCAACAGCTCAGAAAAGGACGTGGTTCCCACACGGGAGGCTTCAGCACCAGCTCCCCGACGATTCGGCGGCGGGATGTCTGTGGTTGGCATTGACCTCGGCTTTCTCAACTGCTACATCGCTGTAGCAAGGAGTGGCGGCATCGAGACCATCGCCAATGAGTACAGCGACAGGTGTACCCCGTAAGTGCCTTGGCTTGATCGTAACCCCGACCCTAACAAACGTTTCCTCCCGACCCTAACAAACGTTTCCTCCCGACCCTGCATGGGTCCCGCCTGCTGGCTGCTGCTGCTGCGCGCCGAACCTTGTGATGACAGGTGCAGTCCATCAACTGCAATCCCTGGAGACCGCTGGTGGGCGGGCCCAGGTGGGAGTCGGACTTCGTCGCACTGCAAAGCTGCTTTCCCTAAGGGACAAGGGACTTCACTCTAATAGTTGGCGCATCTCCTTTCTGTACCCTCTCACGCCCACATCCCCACCCTGCCTCTGTTCCCCAGCGGGCCTGCTTTAGTTTTCCGGGGGAGTGGGGTGGGGTGGTGCAGAACCTCCTCGATATCCTGAACAAATCTATGAAAAGATGTCTGGTTACCTCTAGCGGGGCTTGCTGGGGATTACCGGCTGCGGGCGCGTATCTCCCATTAGCTGAGCAAAGAATTCTTCATTCTGCCCTTCCTCCTTTCCCCATCTCTCTGCGTGACGGCTTTTCAGAAAAGTAAGAAAAAGAAAGCTTAGGCTGCACACATCAGAAGATGAGTTGCAGGTTCATCTGGCCCAGAAAGCGCCCCCCCCCCTTTTTTTTTTTTTGCTAAGTTGTTGAGGTGTTCGGGGTTTTACCCCGTGTCCTTGAAAATTCGTGGGAATTGGACTGGTTTCCAGTGGCGTATATTGATGATTCATTAATAGGGAATCGGGGATGGGAGTTGTTGGCCTCCTGAATTGTATTGGTAATGTATGTCCATGAATGGAAAGCGATGCAGCCAGAACCTATCAAAAGCGAATTTCTACAGAGTGAATTATAGAAGAATCAGAGGCGGGTGTCCTGTATAAACAGGATCGTAGAGTGATTCGTTTATGAACACTTAATGAAAGACTTAGGAGTGGCGTTATGTCACGGAAACATGTTTCTACACGTTCCATTGTTTCTCTGGTTTGCGAATGTTTGTTGGCAAAGAATAATTAGACAAAGAGTAATTAAGACAGGTCTATGAAAAAATTAGCCTTTTATTGTCAGTTCCTGTTACTGGTAATTTTGTGAACAAACCAACTGTTCATGTCTTCCTTTCTGTGGAAAAGTAACTAAACATCTTGATTTGATGCTTTAAGATGACCCAAAATATATAAATATGAGACTAATTTTAAGATCCGTGTTAAGCTAAATGATAAAATTACTATGATTGTATGAATAATTTAAAAATATGTCAAGATGTTGAAGAGTAGCTGACTTGAAGCAGTCTGAGCTTTGGTTTCTTTCAAAGAATATTCTGGAAGGTTTTATACCACTTTTTTCTAGATATATACATCATATTCTGTTGAAATTTTACATGTTTAAATTCTCAGGTATGAGCATAGATCAGTTAATCCTCATAGTACTGTTACAACTTTTGCTTCCTTTTATGTCTTTTTCCAGCCTTTATGCACAATGAGAGGCTCAAGCAGAAATTGTGAACTGTTTCATGACTTTATGTCTGCAAGATCTTGTTTTAAGCCACAACAGATAGGCTGCCAGAAAAGAAGCAGTAAATTCCATTGTCCTTTTTCATCAGAGTAGAGGTTAATGGGGGCAGTCTCTGGCTTCAGGGATTTAAGACCATGGAGAAAAAGTGAGGGGTAGCATGGATATTCCTCTAATCGTTAAAGTCTTATCCTAAAAGATCACAAACCAGAACCGTAAGACAGATGCTGCATTTCCGGCTCAGAAGTCTTATTAGCGAGTCCATTGACTCTTTAAAGAACCAGGCCAGACTTAATTCTTTAAAAATTAGACTGCTTGGGGTGCCTGAGTGGCTCAGTGGGTTAAGCCGCTGCCTTCGGCTCAGGTCATGATCTCGGGGTCCTGGGATCGAGTCCCGCATCGGGCTCTCTGCTCAGCAGGGAGCCTGC